>NC_142691.1:59306666-59607083 GCF_056320005.1 Nelumbo lutea | reverse complement strand
TTATTGAATAATTAGTAATAATTTATTAAAAAATATTAATATAATTAATATAAATTATTAAATTATTTTATAATAAATTACTAAAATTATTAATATAATTATCAGTTTCCATTATTTCACTTTTCCTTAATAAATCAATATATATATACTCAACCCGGCTCGAGGGTATGCGCAAGCCGTGCTCGTTCTCACATCGTGCCGGTCCGACCCGTTTTATACCAATACTTACCATAAAGGTAAATCATGTAGCAAAGGTTCCTGTTTCACCCGACTATGATTTATGAATTGCTTCCATAGTCCCTACGTTTCTTATCACCGTTTACCGTCGTCTCCCATTTCTCCACAGATACTCGCTCTTGCCCAAAAATCCCAAACAAACCGTGAGTCCGTGAGAGAGATGGATAAGAAAGACGGACAAATAAAAGTATTTTATTTTCCCATTCTCTCTAATTTCTAATAAGGACGAAATTTCAAACGGCATGGTCAGCTCCCTTGTCCCAACCGCTGCACGCCCAATTGATTTTGTATTTGTTTCCTGTTTTCGTCTTTCAAAAATTTGAATAGCTGAGACAGAATCCTATTTCTTTTTTTTTAATTGTAATTAATAAGATCAAAGTTCCTCCAGCGAGCGTTAGCAATTAGCATTCTTCCTGATTATCTCCGTGCGTGCGAATTTGCTTGTGGCTTCCCCACTCTTCCTAGTTCCTACGTCCCATCGATAAGAATAAGACATCCAACTTATTTTACTGCAATCCCAGTTCCGATCGTGGTCATCGAGCTCCGTCCTCAGCTCGTCTGCGTGCTTGCTTCTCCGGCCGACCCAGGTTCGTTCTTCCTTTGCCACCTATCTCTCCTAGGGTTTCTGATTCGCTGAATAGAACTTAGGGTTTCTTAGGGTTTCGACCCTGTTTTCAGTTTAATACCCGGCCCTGGAGCGTTATCTATTCTCCTTGAAGTCCATGCGACTACTTGGGGAATCTCGTAGATTCATCCTGATCCTGTCGCATAATGTTATGACCCAAAGTTTTGATCCCTACCTGTTCTATTGTTTTGTAACTATCATATTTAACTTCACTTTCTTAATTTATATTTATTCCTTCATCCAATTGTAGTGGTAGTGGTGCATAGGCGAAGTGGAAAACCAAAGTCAATTGTTTTAACGACGGGGAGAATTATAGTGCTTCTTGTGTCACAGGTAATCCTGTTACCAGTAATTATCTATGGTTGCTTAGTTTCTGTTTAACAAATATATACAGACGTATATAGTATTCACTTCTGGTTGCAGTTCAATTTAGTGATGTTCTTGTTAAACTTGAGATTCATGGTTGTTCTTGATGTAATTCGCACTACTTGTGTTCATTAGATAACCTCTTTACCCAGGCTCTCTCTCTCTCTCTCTCTCTCTCTCTCTCTCTCTCTCCATATATCCATTACAAGTAGTTGAAATAGAAGAGATAGTAGAAAGAAAGGCACAATATGAAGATGAAAGGGCATCAAAAGAAGCATAATTATAAATGGGATAGGCAATAGAAGATGGCTGGTTACATTGCCTATTACCCTTACAATTGGAGATTCTGATTGTGCTGGTCTTAGGAGATACCTTCTTATGCATAGAAAAGAACCTGCAAGGGCTTTGATGGGACTCTAGAGTTGCAAGAAGGAATAGGAAACAGAAATGAGGAGTCTGATCTTTGTTAGCACTCTCCCCTTGAAGAAGGTCAAGGAGGTGGAAAGAATGACTCAGACTTAACGAATGTAACATCCTTGGAAATATATTTCGTACTTGTGTAAGAATCAAGGCACTTATACCCCTTTTAGATGGATGAGTAGCCAAGGAAGATACAACAAATAGACTTGGGATCAAACTTTTAACCAAGTAGGGTTGACATTATAATTTTCAAAGTGCCAAGGCAAGGGTAGATGATGCTTTTTTTTGAATTAAAATTGCGAATCATAGGGAAATTTTTCTTTTTTTTTTGTTGATCAATAGCAAAGGCAATAATACTATTAAAAAAGATATTATGTACAATAGAAGAGAATGAAAGGGGAAGGGATGGACTCTCTTAGCCCCTCCCCGAATGAATTACATCACAGCCCAAAATAAACTGTTCCTTCCCACCCCTTGTTTAGCAAGTATATCAGAAAAAGCATTTGCATCTTTCTTGACCCACTTACAAGTTACCTCTATCCTTGTAACCAATTGACAGCTTTCCCCTTCTCATATATGTAGAACCATCATCCAACCTCCTCTTCTTTCTGGAGCCAACTTATAACAAGCTTTGAATCTCCCTCAATGTATAAACCATTTAAAACATAGGAAATCGACAATCATGAAAAAAAATGGAAGAAAGAAAAGAATTTTTATCCAATATGTGTTGATTATATATGTTTTAAATTAAGGAGAGTTTTGTCCAATATGTATTGATTGGACAAAGAGTTTTTCCTTGCTTAGTACAAGATACCTGAGCGATTGAGCGAGGCAGTCCTCCATGGGCACCTTATCACCTAGGCATCACCTTTTTTTTGGTAACAAATAAAAAAGAAAATTTATTAGGGAATAAGGAAGAGGAACACAAGAAGGTGATAAGACGCCACTAACAATTACCATGGTACCACCTCAACCCACAGCAGGAAAGATAAGCAAAATCACAAAAAAAAAAAAAAAACTCAACACATCACAAAAACAAAATCACTACAGACCACAACACCAAACAAACCAACAATACAGCAAAAAAGCTAAGTCTCCAACATAACTCATCTCACAATTTATTAACTACATGACTGCTTCAAGCTCTTGAGCAGCAATTTCTTTTCTTCTCTTACATCCCTTCTTTATTTTCTTCACCTTCTTGGTAGGCCAACACCAAATAAACCCTCTTTTAATCTTGCATTTGGAACATTCTCAAGCATCTGTGAGTCTTTTGATCTTGCATTGATCTTTTTTTTTTATTTTTTGTTTTTTTTTTTATAATTCTAGGGCTGCATTCTTCTCATAAATTGATAAAAAGCCTGCTTACCGGCCCCAATGCCAACAGTCTCTGCTACTTCATTAGATATTGAATTACCTCTATCTTTTTTCTCCTTATTATGACTTCATCAACAACTCCTCCAGCACTCTTATTCATAGGCATCCTATATTTCTCTTTCAGTTACTTTGCTCACTTCCACCTCTGTATTCAGCACTTTTTCTAAATCAATTACTCTTTCAATAACATGAATCCCATCCACCTGGACCTTGTCATTGCTTAAATCATTTGAGTCACTATCTTCATCATCTCCATCTTTTTCCATTTCAACAATGCTATTTTCTTGGAAAGGTCTAGTTCGTTATTTCCTTTTTCTTCTATACACTCTTAGCATAAAGCACCCAAGGTTGAATCCCCGGCCCTAATTTTTAATTGGGCCTGTCGTCTTTTATAATTGAATCACTCCCTCATCCCTCATCCCATTATGTTTTAAAATAAGTATGGTTTATCACAATTTAGGACCTCACTTGGCGTACCACAATATCCAAAGTTAGAATATGCATTTGCTCCCCCTACCATCCGGTCCACAGAAAATACTAGGCAGTTTGGAATCAAATCCTCTTCTTTCCCTATCCCTTCGACTTGACAACTATGAGTTACATCATGGACAAAACACACATGCAAAGACCTTTAAGGGTAGATTAGGACACAATAACTGATGTGGGACTTCAACTGCAAAATTTGGGTAGGCAACCTATTAATAAGATACACAACAGTCTTATGTTCAAAAACAAAGAAAAAAAGTTACACAACAGTCTTGAGAATAGCTTCCCAAAGAGGATAGGAATATTCATATGGGACAACAAGATGTGAACAACCTCCATGACATGCCCATTTTTTTCTTTCAGCATCACTATTTTGCTGAGGGGTATGTGGGCAAGAGCTTCGATGGATTACTCCTCACTCTTCAAGGAAAAGTTGCAAGTTTTTTTTTTATAAAGTATTCTTGAGCATTGCCAGATGTAAGCATTTTGACTCACCCCTCAAATAGTGCCTCTATCATGGTTTAAAAGTCAACAATTTCAGGAACTTCTCTACTCTTCATTAAATATATCCAGGTGTATCTGAAGAAATCATCAGTAAATAAAACGAAATATTTGTATCTCCCCATGCAAGCAATGGAAAGAAGGTCCTCATACATCAGTGTGCACTAGATGGAAAGGAAAACTTAATTCTTTTATTACAAAGAAAATATTTCATTCTATAATGCTTTGACAGATGACACACTTCTCGCTGTAGATCATGGGCTGATGTTGACTGGGATATATTAGGAAACAAAAGTTGACTCAATTTTAATTGACTCAGCTGACTGGTAACGTTGACACTACAAGACTTAGAATCATACACAACTTGAGTTGAAAATTGATCCAGAAGGTAAACTCCATTGACTTTTCATGCACTTCCAATTGTCATCCCCAAACTTGGGTCTTGGAAAAACATTGAGAAGGGAAAAAGGTTACACAACAATTCTGTGTTTTGATAATGGAACTTATAAAAAAAGATTAGTGTGAAGCTGGGGAACATGAGGAATAGAAATTAGAGCTCTCCTTGCAAACCTAACTGGTTCATGCTTTAAAATTGCCAATTTGCTGATGTTGCATTAAGAAGTTATAGAAAACAAAAATAATAATAAAACAAAGAAGAGAGAGAAGGAGCTCGATCTCCTCTCTTTCCTGTCACCGGTCAAACCAGAGAAGATGGAGCCCCAGAGAAGAGAAAACTAGGGGATAAAGGGATATTTGAGTTCCAAACAAGAGAAAAAAGTCCAGAGAGAAAAGAGAGAAAGAGCTCTTCCCTGTTCACCCTTTTCACCCAACACCTTTTCGTTGAGAGACTGTTATTGCTGCAAATCCCTCTATGACACCATTGCTACACAGACAGCACCATCACCACAATCCAACCATTGGCAAAGACCACAAGCTTGTTCTTTGGAATGAAGAGGGAACCAAGTCCATATAATGACCTTGGTTTCCTATTTGGGGCGTTGCAGTTCTTTAGAAAGAAGGAATTGCTTACCTCATGGGAACCAAATGATCCTTTCAGCTGTCTTAGTGTGATCTTCATTGGGAACCAGCTCAGGGGAAAGACCCTTTGGAGATTCTTCTTCAAGTAGTGTAGATAATACGGACATGAGAGGACGTCTTGTGAGACCGTCAAGAAGGTATTTCTCTCCCTCCTGGTATCCTGGTGGAGCACCCATTTCTTTTGGGTCAACTTTGGTGGATTCCATCTTCAGAACCAATTCCAATGATCCCAATTACAGAGCTACAGATTTGAAAGAGGTCCGGATCTAGATACAACAGGCTTCCCTGTAAGGAGGGGTCTTTTATTTCGAAATAGCCAAGGTGTAGAGGACCATATGGACTGATATAATTAGATATTTTAGCTTTTCCTGAAGATTAGATTTCCTTAGAATCTGATCCTAAGTGTGTTCAGTTTTCTTGTTTGGGTAAGGATGGCCCGTCAAAAAACATGTTTAAGCCATAGGCAGGCTTCCTTTCTCCCTCTATTTTCTTTTCTCTGTGTCTCTCTGCCTTTGGTTTGGTTGGTGACAGTGAAGAAAGGAGACTTGAGCTCCTTCTCTTTGTCCTTTGCTTTATTTTTATTTTCTATAAAATTTTAATGCAATGCCAGCAAATTGGCAATTTTAAAGTTGTTAAAAGCATGAATTGGTTAGTTTCTCAACGTCAAATTGGCAGAAAGGAGGTTCAAGTATAACTTAGTTTTCCCCAAACATCAGGACATGTTTTTGGAGAGGTTAAAATTCAGGGGAGGTTTAAGTATTTGTCAAAAACGTTCGGGGGGATTAAGTAATTTATCCCCAAGATTTTGTATGAAAATGACATTCATCTTGTACATTAGCTGTTTGTTAAGTCTAATGGGTAGCTAGGTAAATAGAAAATATTGATTCTTTTTCCAAATTGAAATTGGTGAAAGAATAAACTCAGAAAATGAGTTAACTCCTATGAAGTTGTTTCATTTTTACGTTGATATGTTTATCATTCTTTATGTTCCAGAATTTCTGTATGGACTTTTTTCTATCACTGTACATTTTCATTCAGACTAAAAAATGCCATTACTCAATGTTGGTCCCCGCTTTCTTGAAGTCTTGGGAGGGGTAAACTGGGTAAGGTCCTAACCTATGGCATTTCTTTGCACAAAGTTGCTGTCCTCAGACTTGAACCCATGTTCTCATGTGTGCCAGCCTGAGATTTTACCATTAAACCAAGTAATGGCTCCTACATTTTCATCTAGACTAACAGATAATAAATCTATTATGAAATGCATGTTTTACATCACATAAATCCCTTCTACTTTGATTTGTCATATATTCTTGTCTTATTACATTAGTTTTTTTTTTAATTTTTTGATCAGCAAGAAATTTAGAATTATATTAAATTATGAAGCTGGTTGGTTGATACAAGGAAAGAGTATATTCACCCAAAATAACAATCCAGTCCCAACAAAGTTACAATTACAATAGTGCCCAAAACAATTGTTGTCTATATACCCCTTTTTTGCTAAAGTATTGTCCATCCCATTTGCTGTCCTTCTAACTCAATTGAAAGATATTGTCCAGCTCCTGCTTGGTGCTTTCTATTTCCCCAAAGTCGTTCCTATAGATCTATGGAACAAGCTGCTTACTGCTGGCCTAAGAAATGATCATCTTTGAATCTCCCTCTACTTCCAATTACTGAAAATTTAATTGCTTGGCAATTCGTAATCCTTGTAGTAATGCCATCAGCTCAACCTTTAGTGAATCTCCTAGCCCCAAGGGCCAAGGGTCCTGAAATCATAGCCAAAACTTTCCCTGTACAATCTTTAAATACTTCTCCAATACATGCTGCATCAATTTTTTGTATTATTTTCTTGTTAACTCTTGCTTCTTTATTTTTTTCTTATTTGAGCAATTTGTGTTTTTAAACTGATCTTCAATTCTGTGTTGAGTAAATGCTTCGATATCTTATGCCCTTATTCTTGAGCCCTTTGCCATATGTTCCTTTCAGGTTCCAATTTCCAGATTATTTTCAAATTCAAGGATCTCTATGTACCTCAGATTGTGAGTTAATGAAGACATCAGCAGATGATTTTTGTTGATAAAAAATGGGGCTACTGTTGTTGTCATTTTGGCCTCAGTTCTTTTGTTTTGGGCTACTCTACTCTGGCAGTTCTAACTTTGGGTGGTCTTGGAGATCCCAATGGTGGAACTGCAAAATTCTAGGTGCTGACACACTTGGTATTTAGAGGTCTACAGAGTAAATATGCATGTGCAGGCTCCAATGTCAGGACAGGTCTCAGGGCAGGTACCTAGTCAAGCCGGTTCCCAGTTGCCTGCCCTATCCCAGCAGAATGGAATTTCTCTACCTTCTCAATTACAAAATCTAGGTGGTCTTCATAGTTCTTTAATTATGGATCATGAGTTTCGTGAGGTGCGCAAACAGATGCTAGAAAGAATGTAAGATTTCGGTTCCTAACATTAAAATTTGAGGGTTTTACTTATTGATGATATTTTCTTTATTGAAATGCTTCTTTAGAACATATTTAACTGCATTGGTATCAAGATGTGCACATGCGTGACTATGTATGACTTTTGCAGACATGTGGTAACCTAAACAGGGTCACTCCTGCAATCTTAAGTGGTAGCCCAAACATTGTCCATTTGTGCAGGTTGAATGCTAAGTATTTCTTTTTATGAGCAAATGGATAATTATGTTAATAAAGAGGAGCATAATGTAAAATAATAATTGAAAAGAGAACAAAAGAATTTTGAGAAAAGGTGTTCCTTTTTCATAAGCAAGAAGGTATTTGATTCATGGTTTAAAATGCCTAAATATTTCCTAATATTTTCATGAAATGTTTCCATTTCCATGGTACTGTTATGAGATATTATTGGAGCATATCTCAATACATTCACCAGTTCTTTAATATATATATACACACACACACCCCTCAACAAATTTTAGTTTGTTAATTATATCAATGTAAGACTTTTAATTTACATGTGCATGTACGTAGGCATTATTCAGATAATTTGTTTTGATATAATTCTTTTGTTTTAAGTTCATTATTTTTTTTTTCAAGTTTATAATGATATTTACCTTTTTATTTTCCTTTATGAAATATTTTTAGTTATACATAATAAAACATAGTTGATGTTTTAAGATTTGACTCTTAGGAAAGGATAAGTAATATAATAGCATAAGTTGCATGCTCATACATCTGTCTGATATCCGAGGGTCCACAACGAAATAATGAGAGTTGTTGGGCCTTGTCCAACTCTTTAGCCATCAGTCAGTCTATGTCTCAGGTGAGGTTGAGCCAGAAGGAAGAGATATTTCAGCGAGAAAAATCAGAGATGGGAAGGTGGATTCTAAAGTTGCTGAGTGTCTCTATAGTTGGAAAAAGAATTTCCCAAAGGAGAAGACAGTATTAGAGAAGTTGATGGTAAAAGGAAGGAAATATCAAAGGAAGAAAAATGGGAGGGAAGAGAGAACAGTTTGGGGAAGAAAATACATGGAGAAAGGGGAGCGAGGGGCAACTTCCAAAACGGGTCTGAGTTAGTAGATGCTGATCTCAAGGGTGGTAGTGAAGCAGTAGATAAAATGTTGGAAAAAATGAAAAGGAAGGAAAGTCATTGTCAAGAGTTACAGAAGAAAACAAAAATATAGAACTAGACCTCTACGAGATAATGAAGAGTTAGGCGATGAGGATGGTGCAACTTTGGCTACAGAGGAGGAAGAGATAGTTATAGATGAGGCTCACGAAGTTGAGAGAGTAGTGGATATGGAATTGGTGCTGAACAAAGAGGTGAAAATTAGTAAAACCTTGAGTTCTGGTGTAGACCCATTCCACCCAAAGTAAGAGTGTTTGTGTTGGGAAGTAGTGCATGGGAAGAAAATACTTTGGATATGTTACAAAAGAGAATGCCTAATTCTTGTCTCTCTCCTAACTTGTGTATCTTATGTAAATCCAATACTGACAGTTGCCATCACTTACTGATCTCTTGTCCCTTTGTTATGGAGATTTGGCTTCGGTTTTTCTCTTTGATTGGGTGTAGGTGGACTTCATCATCAGAGGTCAACATGCTTTTCGATCCTTCCATGTTTACGCTGAGGGGAAGAGCAATGTGGAGATGTGTTAGAGCTGCCTTGGTGTAGACTATCTAGGAAGAGAGGAATGCTAGAATATTCTTAGAAAAAGAGAGGAGCAAAGAAGCTGTTAGGGATTGTGTAATAGTCAGGGTGATCCATTGGATAAAGACTGTGGAGTTGTTCTCCCAATTCTCCTTTGATGATGTTTGGAGGAACTGGGAAGCAATTGCCAAAAGTTCCTCTAGAAAGGGAAGTGTGGAGATGCATTGGATACCTCCAATGGAAGGCTTTGTGAAACTGAACTTTGACGGGAGCAGTCAAGGTAATCCAGGCCCATCTAGTATAGGAGGGGTATTGAGAGACACAAAAGGTAAAATCGTAGCTTTATTCTCAGGCCCCGTGGGCTTGGGTGATTCTCTCAAAGCAGAGTTGCTTGCAGCAGTACAAGGAGTGCAGGTTGCAAATGGATTACAGTCTCAACTAAGATGACCTCAAGTCCCTTATTGAATCCTCCCCCTCATGGCTTCATCAAGCTGAATTTTGATGGTAGCAATTTGGGAAATCCAGGGCGTTCTGGCATTGGGGGAGTTCTAAGGAATGAACAAGGCAATATAATAACCATGTTTTCTTGTCCAATTGGAATGGGAGACTCCCTTAGGGCTGAGGTAATGTTGGCCTTGGAAGGGATTAAAAGAGCTAGGGACCTGAGTATCAGTATTGGTCATAGAAGGAGATTCTGAGATAGTAGTGGACTGGTCGAAGGAAGACAAGATCGGGCTCTGAACTACAGCAATGAGAAGAGAAAGTTTAAGTGCCTAACAAAGGACATTGATATAAAATGTATTTGGGTAAAGAGAACTACAGAAGTACCAATTCCTTTGCTGATGGACTAGCTAGGCAAGGGGTGCATAGGGATTCTATTTTCTGGGCTCATTTGTAAATGTTTTCTCTTTCTTTTGAATGTTTTTCTGCTCCATTGGGGAGTTAAGATAGTTTATCTCCCCTCCATGTATTTTAATCTCTTATATTAATGAAACGTTCATGTTATTGATAAAAAAAAAAATCCCTCGCCTACTTGCTCCACTCTCCTCTCCATCCTAGAGCTTCTTAGACATCCAATCTTATCTACTTCTCAAAGTAAAACATTATGCCATGTATGATTGAAATGCCACCTTATGTGTTTCTTATTGATTAACCTTTTTTTATTTGTTTGTTTCTTCCAGCTACCATCTTCTCATGCGGCAAGCACAAGCAAATCAAGAAATGCAGCCAAAGATACCAGGTATTGCAAGACGCTTGGAAGAGCTTCTTTGCAGGGACGCTGCTTCAAAGGTATGTGTTACTTGTGTTCAAGTTTCTTGACTTTGACAGATCAAGATTGTTGTGCAATGGTTATGTTATGTTATTCTTGGTTTCTAGGATCTTAAAAATTGCTTTGATTGGAAAAGCAAGGGAACCAAACAAAATAGCTTTACTGTTAAGTGGCAAGTAAACAGGGTTTTTTTTGTCATTCTATTTTGTTTTATTTTTTGCTTTTCTATCTGTTCTAATGTTGCATTGGAAATGAACATGGGAGTTGGAAGCTGATGCATGTCCAAGAGTCTGACTGACTTGGCAAGTGAGAAACATGAACTTGTGGAAAAGTCTATGGAAAAGGATATACAAGGAAAATAATTCTTTTTTTTTTTTATTTTAACATTATATACCTGTAAAAGGGGTTGAAAATATTGCTGTTGGTACCAAGTAACATTTGATACAAAAAAGTATTCATCTTGCACATTGTTAGCGTAGGGGTATTTCTGTCTTTATACCTTGAAGTGATTGCCCTCTTCCCTTGGGGGTCTCTATGCCTCCAATCAGGTCGTATGTGGTCGGTTGCTGTGATTTCTGAGATCGCCCTCTCCTAGTAGAGGAGGAATAGAGGGCCGAACTGTGTGTGGCTGTTGTGTGTGAAGCGGCTGTTGTGTGTGGACTGCTCTCCTGCTCGCATGGGTGTTATTTCAGCGATAAGGTGAGAGATTTCAGTTCTGGTTTATGGATTAAATAGGAGGTGTGTTTCAGATCATTTGCTAGTGTTTCAGCCAGTCAGTGCTAGGGTTTATGCTAGTTTTTTTGCGCATGTTGAAGTAAGATATATGATCGTATAGTGGTGAGATTTCAGGTAGTTGTAGGAGCAGGGTTTGTGGTGTAAAGAGCACACATTCCAGCAACAATTAGTGCTGCAATCAGTGTGACAGGTGTGACCTAGTGGTGTGTAGTGTGCAGATCTTAGTGATAATAGAATTCAGCAAGTGTGCAGTATTAGTGATAACATAATGGGAGACAGTAATGATTATAAACCTAGTGTGATGGTGCCTACAGACTACCTGAATGTTCAGATGACCTCCATTAAGTTAAATGGAGAGAATTATGTGCCTTGGGCTAAATCCGTTGAAGTCTTTCTAAAGGCAAAGAAGAAGGTAAAACATATCAGAGAGGAGAAACCTTCCTCTGACTCTCACGAGTATGAAGATTGGGAGCAAGAGGACGCTCAGATCATCACATGGTTGTGGAACAGTATGGAACCCAGGATTAGTGTGAACTTCATGTTCCTTGATACTGCCAAAGACGTGTGGGACCATGCGAAAAAATTGTATTCGGGGCAGGACAATAAAACCAGAGTTTATCAGCTTTATCAAGAGTACTTTAATCTGCAACAGGGCAATCAGAGTCTTGAGGAGTACTATGCCAACATGAGGAACATACGTAATGAGTTGAATGTCTATCATCCTCTCACTTATGATGTCAAGATTCAGCAACAACAGAGATAGCAACTTGATGTGACTAGATTTTTGGTGGGACTAAAGTCTGAATATGAACCAGTACGGGCTCAGATATTAGGGGATCAGCTCTTCCATCCCTGGAAGAGGTATTTGCTCGACTTCGGAGGATTTCTATCGGATCTACTGAGAACTCTAATATCTCAGATAGATCGGCCTTTGCTGCATTGAGAGGCCGTGGTGGTAGAGGTGGAGCTCGGGGAGCTCAGTCTAACCGTGGTGTTGGTAGTGGTTCTGCATATGGCCGAAATGGCAATGGTGGGTCTACTTATAATCGTGGTGGTGGTCGTACTGGGAGCAGAGATTCAGGGGGAGCCCGTGGTAGAGGACGTAGCTCAGGCCCGAGAAAGTGCACTCATTGTGGTATGGATGGACATACCATCAACTATTGTTATGATTTACATGGTCCTCCCTCAACCTGGGCCAATCATGCCGTGACCGGTGACTCAAGTTCCAGCTTTAAACAGGAGAATCATTCATCTGACCAGTTGCCTCCTACATCCATAGATGGTCCCATGAAGGAGATGGTGAGTGTTCCCCGTGATGAATATGAGAGGTTTATCCAATCACAACAGAACACGACAACTTTTGCTCACTCAGGTATGGCTTGTCTGGCATCTACACCCAATCCCTGGATCATTGACTCTGGAGCCTCTGATCATATGACTGGAACTCCAGGTGTGTTTTCCTCCTTGTCTCATTGCTCAACATCACAATCTGTCACCCTTGCTAATGGTTCCACATCCTCAATTTGTGGTGTTGGTAATGTTGACCTAGATCCTGTATCCCTCTCATCAGTTCTGTATGTTCCTAAATTGCCTTTTAACCTTATGTCTGTTAGTAAGCTGACCAAATCACTTAACTGCTCTATTACCTTTTATCCTTCTATGTGTGTCTTTCAGGATCTCAAGACGGGGAGGAAGATTGGTGGAGGGCATAAAGCAGGTGGACTGTATTATCTTGACGGTGGTGGTGGTAGAACTTCAACAGCTCTCCAGTCATCTCTTTCTCCTCTCCAGTGGCACTGCCGATTTGGTCATCCGTCGCTCAAAGTCTTGAAGTCCTTGGTTCCGTCCTTGAGTCAGCTTTCTGTTTTGGATTGTGAGTCGTGTCAGTTTGGGAAACACCTTCGTGTTCCCTTTAGTTCTAGGGTTGATAACTGTGTGTCGAGTCCTTTTTCTTTAGTTCATTCAGATGTTTGGGGTTCTTATAAAGTAATGTCATATAATGGATACAGATATTTTGTCATTTTTGTGGATGATTTTTCAAGGATGACGTGGTTCTATTTAATGAAAGAAAGAAGTGAATTGTTTACCATTTTCCAAAAATTTTATGCTGAAATTCGTAACCAATTTGGTACCCATATCAAAGTTTTTCGTTCTGATAATGGCCGCGAATATTTATCCTCATCATTTTAGGAATGCATAGACCAACACGGCATTATACATCAGACCTCGTGTACCTACACCCCACAACAAAACGGGGTGGCTGAGAGAAAGAATCGCCATCTCCTTGAAACAGCAAGATCCCTAATGCATCACATGCATGTTCCCAAACCTTTTTGGAGTGATACAATGCTTACCTCTTGTTTTCTGATTAATCGGATGCCCACGTTCATCCTTGATGGTCAGTCCCCGTTTCAGGTCTTGTTTCCCTCTTTGTCTCCGTTCCCTCTTACGCCGAGAGTTTTTGGGTGTGTCTGTTTTGTCCATCATCTGGGTCCTGGGAACGACAAGTTTGATGCCCGTTCTATGAAGTGCATCTTCCTTGGCTATTCTCGGACCCAGAAAGGGTATAGGTGTTACCATCCTGGTTCTCGACGGTCCTTTGTGTGTGCTGATGTCAGTTTCTTTGAGTCTATTTCGTTCTTTTTGGGGTCTGGTGATGCTTCTTCCTTCTCATCACCTCCTCCCCTTCCACTTCCCGTTGTCGATCCTCAATTTGTTCCAGTTGCGACCAAATCCTTGCCTCCGGTGCCACCACCTGTTGAACGCACACCTATTCGTCATGTGTATACACATCGCCCACGTGCACCGGCTACTACTCCTCCAGCTACATCTCCGTCGATGGATTCGGCATCAGAACCCCACTTGGCATCTGAGATTGATCTACCCATTGCTTTGTGGAAAGGTAAACGTACTTGCACCCTTCATCCCATTTCTAATTATGTTTCTCTTACTTACCTTTCCGCTTCCCATCGCTAGTTTGTTACCTTGTTATCATCAGTTATTGTTCCTAAAGATGTCCAGGAAGCCCTTGCCTCTCCAGGGTGGTGCTGTGCCATGGAAGAACTCTCAGCCCCTCATCATAATCATACTTGGGACCTCGTTGCTCTTCCTCCCGGGAAGCAAGCTGTTGGTTGTAAGTGGGTTTATACGGTTAAGTACCTGCCTGATGGTAGTGTTGAACGCCTGAAAGCGCGATTAGTTGCAAAAGGGTACTCCCAAACCTATGGCATTGACTACATAGAGACCTTCTCACCGGTTGCTAAGATTGGGTCAGTTCGTGTTGTGATCTCTCTTGCAACCATGTATGAGTGGCCACTATATCAGCTTGATATCAAGAATGCCTTTTTGCATGGTGACTTACTCGAGGAGGTCTACATGGAGCAACCTCCAGGGTTTGTTGCTCAGGGGGAGGATGGTAAGGTGTGCCGACTATGGAAGGCTATATATGGGCTTAAACAGTCTCCTCGAGCATGGTTTGGTAGGTTCAGTGAGGTGGTAAAGAAGTTTGGCATGAAACAGTGCAAGGTTGACCATTCTGTATTTAGTCATGACTCTTCAGGAGGAAAAATACTGTTGGTGGTGTATGTAGATGATATTGTTATTACTGGGAATGATAACATTGGTATTGATAGGCTGAAGACTTATCTGCATGATCACTTTCAGACAAAGGATCTGGGTAAACTAAAATACTTCTTGGGGATAGAGGTAGCGAGATCCAAGTATGGGATTAATCTGTGCCAGAGGAAGTATGTGCTTGATTTGCTGGATGAAACAGGCTTGTTGGGTGCCAAACCAGCTGAAACACCCATGGACACAAATACCAAGCTAAGTAGTGATATGGGTGAAGTGTTTGAAGACCCTGGCAGATACCGACGACTTGTGGGCAAACTGAACTACCTAACCATTACCAGACCAGACATCTCATTTGCAGTTAGTGTGGTAAGCCAGTTCATGCAAAAAACCTCTGACTCCTCACTGGAATGCGGTTCTGAGAATTGTGAAGTATCTAAAAGGGGCCCTGGGTCGCGGTTTGATATACAAGAGTGGGGGAAAACTTGAAATAGAAGGGTATTCTGATGCTGATTGGGCCGGTTCTATGTCTGATAGGCGGTCTACTACAGGCTATTGCACGTTTCTGGGAGGTAACCTGGTGACATGGAAAAGTAAGAAGCAGACGGTTGTGGCAAGAAGCAGTGCAGAGGCAGAATATAGGGCTATGGCGCATACCGCTTGTGAGTTAGTGTGGCTAAGGAACCTTCTACAGGAAGTAGGGTACAACATTAACACTCCAATGAAGCTCTACTGTGATAATCAGGCTGCGGTTCATATCTCCTCGAATCCAGTGTTTCATGAAAGAACCAAGCATATTGAGGTTGACTGTCACTTTGTGAGGGAGAAGGTGCTGAATGGAGAGCTAGACACTACACATGTTAATACAGGAAATCAATGGGTTGACTTATTTACAAAAGGTTTGAGTCGGGGAAGTGTGGACTACATATACTCACCAGCTTGAGGGGGAGTGTTAGCGTAGGGGTATTTCTGTCTTTATACCTAGATTGATGTTGCTGATCTGTAATGTTGTGTTGAAATATGTGCTCTTAACTTAAGTAAGGGCACATAGGTCTTTTCAGTTATGTTTTAATATTAATATAAATTCTTACTGGCCGAATGGGAGAGGACAAATTGACTCTTTCAGTTCGAACCAGAATTCTCTCTTCTCTCTTTCTCCCTTTCTCTCTTTCTCTATCATTCTCTCTTCTTCTACATAACTGAACTCAGTCAGGCCAAACTCTAAGGCAGACCTGAATTCTAACACACATCAACTGTTCATTTATGTCAAATAAACTAGGAGATAATATGGGTGCAGAGATTGAATGGTTGACAAGGAGCATGGTTATAGAGACACAATTGATGTAGAGATTGTCAAATGGGTTATCCGATGTTTTATCTATGCAAGGGGTTAGCAGGAATCGATTATATTGGGCTTGCTTGTAATAGTTGTAATGATATTGAGGTGGGGTAGTAGTCACTACCCTTCCTAAGGGCTGTATGTAATTTTCCACATTTATGATGTTCATTAATAAAATGTTTCATTTACTTATCCAAAATACTAGGAGATAAAAAGGAAATTTTACATAGAAGTGTCCCAGACACATCATCCATTTAGTATAGTCCATGCAACACTGACCTGTCCCAACTTATATGGAGACAGATTAGTTTTTTTATGTGGTAATAATGCACTCCAATTTATGGTGGTCGACTCCAAGTTATGTTTGCAGATCCAGTTGCTAACTCCTTTCCTGGTGCGGAAAATGATCCTTGTGCAGTGGGAAAGAAAGGAAGAGAGAGGGGAGTGGTTCTGGAGGAGGAAGAAATTATGGGGACGGTCTTAGAAAACTTAGCACTGTTTGTAGAGTTGGATGAACAAAGCGATAAGAGAGAAGTGGGGCCTGGAAACCAACAAAAGACATTGAAGTGGGGAAAGATTACCTGAAGCCAAGGATCAAGATTTCGATACGATATGCCCCGTATTGGGCATATTGTATCATATCTTTTGGTTCCCAATACACCTGTTTACAGGTGTTTTCGGAATTTTTTTTTAAATAATATATATAATTATATTTAAAGCTGAAATTTAAAATCAAAAGAAAATAAAAAAGGGGGGAGTATCGTTAAAAGTACCAATACACCTATGCTGATACATGGAGGTGTATCGATACTTTGTGCTTGAAGCAAGGTAGTGAAGAAGCAGATTATTACCTTTCTAAAAAAGACATAAGAGTTCTAAAAAAGAATCAATTAAGAAGTTTGGGATGAGGAAGATGACGGGCAGGGCACGACGTTTGATCCTGAAGACTAGCCAATGTATGAAGGGGGGGGGGGTTCTCAGTCTTTCCTTTTGTTAGTTTTGTGTCTTTGTAAGCCTTGCTGTATGGGGGGGGGGTCTCAGTCTTTCTTTGGTTAGTCTTGTGTCATTGTAAGCCTTGCTGTTGTTGGTAGTGGGTTCGGGTGTTATCTTAACACCCCTGTTAGTGCTGTAATCTGCTTTTTATTTTATCACTAAATTTTTTCTTTTATTCTTCAAAAAAAAAAAAAAAAGAAAAACAAAGAAAAAGGAAGATGAATGAAGTTGAGAAACTGGCCTGTGGGGTGTCATGATAAAAGCGAGAGTAGGAAGAGAGAGAAGAGGAGAGGCAAGCTGTAGTATAGGGGAGAAGGTTAGGGGTCTTAAAAGATTATAATGAAGATCCTCTGTTGGAATGTGAGTGGTTTAGGGAATGATAAAAAAGAAGATTGATAAGAAATGTTTAAGGAAGGAGAGACTGGATATTTTAATGTTACAAGACACAATGCTCTTTGAACTAGATAGAAGATGGATAAGGAGTATTTGGAGTAGCAGAGGGTTGAGCTGGGGAAGTGTGGAGAAATGGGGAAGTGGATTGTCAAGAGGAATTGATTGGTCAATTCTCAGTCTCTATAAAAGAAACGAATGTGGGTAATGGAAGGGAATGGGTCAATTATAAAAAAAAAAATGAAAAGGAATGCGTCTTAACAAATGTGTATGGCCCTAACTCATATCGAGAAAAGGACTCTCATGGGAAGAATTAAGTGCAATTAGGGGTTTATGGGAGGGACGTTGGTGTTTGGTGGTGATTTTAATGTAATAAGATACACAAATGAAACAAATAACCCAAGCCGAGTCATAACCACTAGTGTGAGAAGGTTCAATGAGGTGATTGTGTCCTTAGAGTTGAAGGAAGTCCCTATACTACAAGCCTCCTTTACCTAGTCAAATTTCCGGAAGTCTCAGTGTGCTCTAAGTTGGATAGGTTCCTTTTCACTATAGATTAGGAGGGGTT
The DNA here is from genome assembly GCF_056320005.1 of Nelumbo lutea. NCBI lineage: Eukaryota > Viridiplantae > Streptophyta > Magnoliopsida > Proteales > Nelumbonaceae > Nelumbo > Nelumbo lutea. Next base: position 59,589,058 of record NC_142691.1, on the reverse strand, counting down.
GTGGGGAAATTTAGTTGTGAAAGCATTCCCCAGGGTAACCTTTGATCATTTCCCTTGTTCCTAAATAAGGAAACCTTCCTTGGGGCCCATACACCCTTTAGATTTGAAAGCATGTGGTTGGAAGTCCCTAAGTTCAAGGAAAAGATAAAAGAGTGGTGGAGGGAAAGTGGAATTAATGTGAGGAAAAAGGGAGTGAGATTCATTGGAAAACTAAAGAGGTTGAAAAAAGGTTAAAAGATTGGAACAAGCAAGAATTTGGAAGATTAGATGACTCATAAAACAGAATTCTAAAGAGGATATTTTTTGAAGATAAATAAAAAAAGATATTTTATTGCTAAAACGAAAAAAACAATACAACATAGTTAAGTGACAAGATGTCACCCCCTCCTGGTTACAGCAATGAAAGCTACAAAACAAAAAAGAAACACCATTTCAGAAGCAAGTCAAATCTCAGTACTCCTTTCAAGACTTTAGAGTAGACCAAAATTTAGCTCCAAAGTCTTTTTTCTGCAGTCGTTGAAACTCTGGAAGCAATAGCACCCAGCCAATAACTGTTGAACTAATAGCAGCTACCAACTCTTCCATTCTTTTCTCTTTCTCCTTAAAGCTCCCTCTGTTTCTTTCCTTCCATATTTCCCAGCAAACAGCAAAAGGAATGCAAGTCCAAGGATCTTGATTTTAACTCCACCTTGAATTCTTCACCAGCTGCTGAAAATCTCAGTCTGATCAGCCAAAGGACTCCTGCCCACCTTGAATAACTTGAAAAATAGGATTTAGGAGTGTTAGTCAGAAGGAAGGAATAGAAAGGTGGAGTCTAAAAGTGCACCTAGAAGAGTTGTTGAGGAAAGAAGAAATTTCTTGGAGACAAAAATCTTGGTGTAAGTGGCTCTTGGAAGGAGATGGTAGCACAAAAGTCTCTCACTCCCTAGAATATTGGAGGAGGACATCATTGAGGTCTTTGTGGATCATTTTAAATCAATTTTTGCCACAATAGGAGAAGGGAACCTTGATGAGTAGGATTTGGTCTGGGACTGAGTGCCTGAAACCCAAGCAGCTCTTTTAGAGAGGAGTTTCAGTGAGGAAGAGGTCCATGACATGGTGTTTTCTATGTAGAGATCTAAAGCTTCGGGCCTTGATGGTTTCTCTATGGATTTTTGGGAGATTATAAAAGATGACCTGATGGATGTCTTTGTTGAGTTTCATCATATCGGGGAAATATCACTGGGAGCAAATGCTGCAAGAAGCTAAAGCTCCAAAGGATTTTTGACCTATAAGTCTCATAGGGAGTCTCTATAAGATTTTTCTTTTTTTTTTCTTTTTTTTTTTTGAGAAAAAGAGTTAAACTTTATAAAAGAGAGAAAAGAGAGTACACAAGATGATGTACAAAGGCTAGTCACACACAGGTTACAAAGGCATTATACTATTACTATAAAGTTTTCCCTGTGAGCACCAGACTTGTCTAATTTATCTGCTACAGAGTTTAAAGTCCGGGTAATCCAGATTAAAGATGCATTCAAGGAGTATAACAGATCTCTAGCCTCATCTAGGTAGTGAGCCAGTCTCCAAGGTCCTCATGTTTTCTGTGGCAATGACAAGGGAGAGGGCTAAGTCAAAGGGGCAAACTCTACTAGAACACGGTGGCCCAAGCAGTCATGTAGGGTGTTTCATGTTTGGGAAGAATCAAACAACCACATTTTTAATAACAAAGCTAGAACCTTGGAAGACCTAAGCTCTCATATCTCTCACTTATGCAATTTGTGGATGCTGGATTTCAAGATGTACAAAGACCTCTCTCTAAACATGCTTTAGCAGAACCTGGTGGAGCTGCTGTTCTTCACCTAGTTCTATAAGAACTACTAACCTTCCCTAGTCAAGGGAAGAGGAGGAGGTGACCTTGTACTTTGATGGAAGTGCTCTAGGGAACCCAGGTCTAGCTGGTTGTGGTGGTGCGTTTATGAGGAGGGATGGTAGTCCTTTGTGGTTCTTTAGTGGACCATTAGGGACTGCAGACTCTACAACAGCTGAAGTCGTAGCAGTGTTAAATACTTAAATGGCCTCCGTATCACAAGAAGACTAGGCCTGACCAACCTGATTGTCGAAGGTGATTCTCTATAAGATTATTACCAAGTCTTGGCAAGAAGATGGGAAACCATTTTGCCAATTGTCATCACTTAGAACCAAGGAGCTTTTGTAGAAGAGAGATAAATTGTGGATCAAATCCTAGTGGCAAATGTGTGTCTGGCAAAGAAAAGGAAGCTAGGAGGGGAGGCCTTAATCTATAAACTAGATTTAGAAAAGTCTTATGACATGATGGATTGGTCTTTCCTTTTGGGCTTATTGGAAAAGATTGGGTTGGGAGAGAGATGGGGAATGTGGATCAAAGGGTGTATTAACTCAGTACACTTTTCGATGTTGATAAATGGAGTGTCTAGGGACTTCATCCCGGATAAAAGAGGTTCGAGGCAGGATGACCCCATTTCCCCTTTCCTTTTCACTATTGCTGTGAATTTATCAAGTAGATTGATCGTCAAGGCTGATTTAGGCAATTTGATTAAGGGCTGGAAGGTTGGAAGAAATGAAATGACTAACTCACTTGTAGTTTGCAGATGATATAATCATTTTTTGTAAGGATTGTGATGAGGCTAGAATGATGAATCTAAAAGTTTTAGTGCACAATTTTCCGAGGATCTTGAGTTTGAAGGTTAATTGGGGGAAAAGTTGTGGCAGGTATCAACATGAGAGAGGACAGCAACAATTAATGGCAGGATACTCGGTTGTGATTTGTGAAGGTAAAATATGGCCCCTAGTGTACCTTGGCATGCCTTCGGGGCTGGGGGGTTATCCAAGAACAAAAGGCTTATAGCAACTTGTTATAGAAAGATTTGTGTTAAAAGTTGGCTATGCGGAACAGGAACTATGTATCTTTGGAGGTAGAATCACCTTGATCAATCTACCTTACCCAACCTGCCCACTTCCTTCCTTTCTACCTTTAGACTAGGTAAAGTGGCTAGGAGCTTAGAAAATAGTGTGAGAGATTTCTTGTGCAGAGTGATGAGAAAAAAGACCATTTGATAAAATGGGAACGAGCCAATAGAGAGGATTGGGTATTGGTAATTTGGTTAAGAGGAATATAACTCTACTAGGTAAGTGGCTTTGGAGATTTCCCTAGAAGGTGATAGGTTGTGGCACAGGGTCATTGGAAGTATTCATGGATTGTTGGAATGCAAAATGTGCGCCTCACACTTTATCATGTTCCCCTTGGAAAGTGTTAGAGTACACAAAACAGGGGTATTTTGGTCATTTGGGTTTATATATTTGAGAGTGAAAGGTCTGTTTTATTCAAGTTTAAGTTGTGTCCCATCACTTATGAGGGACAATATGGTCTTTCTTGTAACTATGTTATTTGAGATAAATACAAGTGGGTTGACTAGAGAGAGGACTGATTTTCCTCTACTGGCCGAACCCTTCTTCTTCTTCTCCTCCTCCTCTTCTTCTTCTTCTCTACTGTAACTTAGGACTAAATAAGGTTTTCACATGGTATCTGAGTGCATGTAACAAGTTCAGATCTGCTCGTCTTGCTCTTTTATTCTGGTTTACCCAGTTTTTTTATCACCTCCTCTCTAGGGTTTTGCAGATTTCTCAAGAACCATTGGGAGATTAAGGGAAAGGTTGGAAAGGAGTGCTCGTTTTTCTCTGTAGGAGGCCTTCATGCCTTCGGTTTGTGGTGCAGTGGCTGTTTGTGGTGATTGGTAGGAAGCTCTCTATTTGATGGTGTGAAGAGAGCAGGTTCGGGTGAACAGTGTTCAACTGAGTACAAGTTGGTTCTGCAGAGTGCAGTGTAAGTGTTTGGTTTAATGGCTGAGTGATTTCAGCCCTTGTATTTGGTGTGTGAATGGTTCTGCAGTGTGCAGTATAGGTGTTTGATTTAATGACTGAGTGATTTCAGCTCTTGTATTTGGTGTGTGAGTGGTTCTGCAGTGTGCAGTACATGTGTTTGATTTAATGACCGAGTGATTTCAGCTTTTGTATTTGATGTGTAATGTGTATTTGAAGAAGGTGGTGGTACTGAAAGTGAGATAAATTTTGTGGAAGTGCGTGAGGTTGTGCTGAATATTTGAAGGTGAAAGTGATTTCTTTTTGAGGTAAGGTGACTTAGTTAAAATGGCATCGATTAGAGATGGGAATGACAATAAAACAGGTGTTGTGATTTCTCCAAATTACGTAAATGTTCAAATGACATCTATTAAGTTGAATGGTGAGAATTATGTGCCGTGGGAAAAATCTGTGGAGGTGTTTTTAAAGGCCAAGAAAAAAGTAAAACATGTGAGAGAGGAGAAACCCTCCTCTGATTCTCTAGGGTTTAGTGACTGGGAACAAGAAGATGCACAAAAAATGACATGGCTATGGAATAGCATGGAACAAAAAATTAGCATAAACTTTATGTTCCTAGATACAGCTAAAGAAATCTGGGATCATGCTAAGAAATGTATTCCGGGCAAGACAATACAACTAGGATGTATCAGTTATACCAAGAGTACTTTAATCTGAAGCAAGGCAGTCAAGGCTTGGAGGAATACTATGCAAGTCTGAGGAATATCCGAAATGAGCTCAATGTGTATCATCCTCTGTCACAGGATGTTCAGATTCAACAACAACAACGTGAGCAACTTGATGTGACAAGGTTTCTAGTGGGTTTGAAGGCTGAATATGAGCCTGTCCGAGCACAAATACTGGGGGGGGGGTCTGCTATTCCCTCACTTGAAGAAGTTTTTGCCCGCCTTAGGAGGACATCTATTAAGTCTATAGAGCATTCTTCTCTCTCATACAGATCTGGTTTGTGGTGACTAGAGGGGCAGACCGTGGAAATAGAGGTGGTGGTGGTGGTCGTGGACTTCTAGGTAGCTGTGGTGGTCCCATGTTTAGCCGTGCTGGTGGCCGGAGTAGAGGTCGGGACTCAAGGGGAGGTCGTGGTAAAGGAAGAAGTAATGCCCCTAGGAAGTATACATACTGTGGATTAGAGGGGCAAACTGTTAATTTCTGCTATGATTTACATGGTCCACCCAACACTTAGGCTAACCATGCTGTGATAAATGGTAGTGGTACAACTACTGAAAGTCAGCAAACTGACCCGATCCCCTCCACATCTACTGGTGTTTCTGGGAAGGAGATGGTGGGTGTACCCCATGCAGTATATGAGCAGTTCCTTCAGACATCTTCTCAGTAGAACACAACTACCCTTGCCCATTCAGGTATGGCTTGCTTGGCTTCCAAGCCTTCACACTAGGTCATTGATTCTAGAGCCTGGGACCCTATGTCTGGGACTCCTAATGTATTTTCTTCTCTTTCTCGGTCCTCCACATCTGAAACAGTTACTCTTGCTAATGGTTCTACATCTCTCATCTGTGGTGTTGGTGATGTTGATCTCTCCTCCTTGTATTTATCCTCTGTTTTATATGTCCCCAAGTTCCCCTTTAACCTTATGTCTGTTAGTAGATTAACCAAGTCACTTAGTTGTTCCATAACCTTTTATCTCTCTTCTTGTGTGTTTTAGGATCTCAAGACGGGGATGGAGATTGGTGGAGGGCATGAGGCAGGTGGATTGTATTACCTTGATGGTGGTGGCCCTCCAGTAGCTTTTCAGTCGTCTCTTACTCTTCAATGGCACGACAGACTTGGTCATCCTTCTCTCAAGGCTCTGAAGTTGTTGGTTCCTTCCTTGAGTCATCTTTCATCTTTGGATTTTGTGAATCATGTCAGCTTGGGAAACATCATAGAGTCTCTTTTAGTCAAGAGTTGATAGTCATGTCTTGATTTTTTTTTCTTTAGTTAATTCTGATGCCTGGGGTCTGATCAAAATGATGTCATACAATGGATATAAGTATTTTGTAATTTTTGTTGATGACTTTTCAAGGATGACATGGATTTATTTTATGAAAGATCGCAGTGAATTGTTCTCTATTTTTCAAAAATTTTATACTGAAATACATACACAATTTGGTGTTCATATTAAAATTCTTCGCTCCGATAATGCCAAAGAGTACACCTCAATACCATTTCAGCAATACTTAGAGCACCATGGGATAATTCATCAAACTTCTTGTGCCTACACCCCACAACAGAACGGTGTAGCTAAATCGAAAAATCGACATCTCCTTGAAACTGCTCGGTCTTTGATGCTTAATATGAATGTACCTGTTTTCTCATCAATCAGATGCCCATGTCCATCCTTGGAAGTCAATCCCCTTTCTCGGTGTTGTTTCACACCTTGTCTCCGTTTCCTCTCACCCCAAGAGTCTTTGGATGTGTTTGTTTTGTTCAAAACTCGGGGCCTGGTTTAGACAAGTTAGATGCATGAGCTACTAAGTATATCTTCCTTGGCTACTCAAGGACTCAGAAAGGGTATAAGTGCTATAACCCTAGCTTCCATAAGTCATTTGTGTGCTCCGATGTCACATTCTTTGAATCGGTTCCTTTTTTCTCGAATACTGTGGTTTCTTCTCCTTCCCCCGTAGTTCCTCTTCCCGTCCCTGTTGCGGATCCCCTTCTCGTGGTTTCCAATCCGGTTGTAGATTCACCTCTCGTGCCAGTTACTACTGATATGCCACCAATAAGACAAGTGTATACTCACAGAAGAGCACCGACCCCTCCTCCAATTTAGCCCTTGTCGACAGATCCTGTCATTGCTTCTTCTCCCTTGGACCTTGATCTTCTAATTGCCCTACAGAAAGGTAAACGCACTTGTACTTTCATCCTATTTCACACTATGTTTCAGCTGCTCACCTTTCTGCTTCTCATTGGAACTTTATATCATTGCTATCATTTATTTCCATTCCCAAGACTGTCCAGGAAGCCTTTACCTCCCTAGGGTGGCGGCAAGCCATGGAAGAGGAACTCTCTGCTCTACAACACAATCACACGTGGGAACTCACTGCTCTTCCTCCTAGTAAGCATGGTGTTGGGTGTAAGTGGGTCTACACAGTGAAGTATCTTCCAGATGGCAGTGTGGAGCGATTGAAGGCCAGGTTAGTGGCCAATGGCTATTCTCAGCTCTATGGTGTGGAATATATGGAGACATTTTCTCTTGTGGCTAAAATTGGTTCAATTCTGGTGTTGATTTCATTAGCTGCTATGTATGATTGGCCTCTTGTGCAACTTGACATAAAAAATGCTTTCCTACATAGTGATCTCATTGAGGAAGTGTATATGGAGCAACCGCTGGGGTTTGTTGCTCAGGGGGAGGGTGGTAAGGTTTGTAGACTCAAAAAGGCAATTTATGGACTGAAACAATCTCCACGCGCATGGTTTGGCAGGTTCAATGAAGTAGTGAAAGACTTTGGGATGAAATAGTGTCAGGTAGACCATTCTGTGTTCAGCCATGACTCAAAAGATGGGAAAATCTTGCTAGTGATGTATGTGGATGATATTGTCATAACTGGGAGTGACAATAATGGGATTGACAGGTTGAAGAAATTCCTACAGGACCATTTTAATACGAAAGATTTGGGTAACCTGAAGTACTTTTTGGGAATAGTTTGGGTGGTTGGTTTTCCAATCTGTTGTATTTCACCTCATTTATAATTTAATAAATTCCCTTTCCAAAATATAGGGTTATAGTTTAATATAACCCTATATCGTGCTCTTTTGCTGCCAATATTTGGAACCGGGTTGTTGCACTATTTGGGTGCAGGTGGAACTTGCCCTCCGTAGTAAAGCTACTGTTCATTCCGGCTGCCTTTGAGAGATTGACAAAAAGAGGGAAGCTAATGTGGAAATGTATCAGAGCCACTACCTTGTGGACTTTATGGGAGGAGAGAAATGCTAAAATATTTCAAGAGAAGGAAAGAAGTCTTGCTGAAATTAAGGAATGCATAATGACAAAGACAGTCTCGTGGGTAAAATCTTCACACTTGTTTGCAGATTACTCGTTTGATGACTTAAGGAGAAACTGGGCAGCAGTGGCTTCTACAGTCTCCACAAAGAACAAATTACAAGCTGAATGGGAATCCCCACCGGATGGAGTGGTAAAACTGAATTTTGATGGTAGCTGCCAAGGTAACCCAGGGCCATCTGGAATAGGATGGATTCTGAGAGACAAAGGTAGCAACATGTTGTCTTTATTTTCAGGACCAGTGGGTGTTGGTGATTCTGTAAGGGCAGAGATACTAGCAGCAGTACAAGGTATACAGATGGCCAGTCAACTTGGAGTGAATAATTTGATAGTAGAAGGGGATTCCAAGGTAGTAGTGGGCTGGTTGACAAGTCCAGAGACAACTTGTTGGGGCTACAGGGATCTGTTAAAGAAAGTTAAATGGCTGACAAGGAATATGTCAGTCAGTTTTCAGTGGGTCAGCAGATCAGCAAATGCAATGGCTGATTCTTTGGCCAAAGCAAGGGGTGTCAAGGGAAGATCTGTTTTGGGCCACTTTGTAACTGTGTTTCAGGCTTGTGTTTGTTTAGTGTTTATGACTCAGTCCTAGGGGGAGGTAACACCTCGTGCCTCTTCCTAGGCTGAATGTACTACTATTTTTTGAATTAATAAAACTACTCTCATTTATCAAAAAAAAAAAGAAAAGGAAAAATAAAGCCCTCTTGTTTATTGTGGTCAACTGAGAGGGAGAAGTTGACATTTCTCCCATTCAAATCATTCCCAAAATCCCCTTCCTGGTAGCAGCCATTACCATATTCTGGTTTCAGAACATTTACTATTTTTTCTGTTTCTTACCTTCCCTCCAATATTTGGTTGTGTAAAAAACTGACATGAAACCATTTGATTTCTAGAATTGTTATCCATATTATAAATTTTATTCAGTAAATGTTCATCCACATACATATATCAAAAGAAAAAGTTCATCTGCATACAGATATGTTCTTTCTTCTGACTTTGCCTCTTTGTTACATCAGGAGGAGTATATGAACTTGGATACTTTGGAGCTCCGCTTGCATTCTTTGATAAAACGTGCACCTGCAAATAAGCACAACCAACAAATGTCATCTTCTCCATCTATTGGCATGATGATACCAACCCCCGGGATGCCACAAAGTGGAAACTCAAACCCAACAGTTACCTCCTCTATAAACAATTCAGTGGTTGCTGGTAGTGCTTGTGGTACCATAACACCAAACACTGTTAACTCAAACAGTTTGCTGCCCTCCACCAATGGGTCATCAGGTGGTATACATAGTGGTTCTTTCAATATATCTGATGGTAAATCCATCTTAATTGCATAAATTAATTCTATTGACTTGGCTTTGTCTGAGGTAACCTTTTTATCTTCTGCAGGATCCCTACCTAATGGATATCAGCAATTGTCTGCAAATGTCCCCATTGGATCTGGTGGAAATAACATGATTTCATCAATGGGTGTGCAAAGAATAGCAAGTCAAATGATTCCTACACCTGGATTAGTTAGTAACCAGTCTAACATGAATTCTGAATCTTGTAATAGTGTTGGAGGATTTTCCAGTGTTGAAGCTACTATAGTCTCACAGCAACATCAGCAGCCAAAACAGTACATTGGTGGTCAAAACAGAAGTGTTTTGCACAACCTTGGAGGGCAAATGAACACTAATATGAGATCTAGCTTGCATCCAAAGCCATCCTCTTATCAATTTTCAAATGGAGCTCTAAATGGCGGGATGGGGTTGGTGGGGAACAATATACAACTCATCAATGGGCCTGCAGCTTCTGAAGGCTATCTGACTGCCTCTTCCTATGGTAGGTCACCAAAACCTTTACATAAGCATTTTGATCCTTAACGTCAGCAACAATTAATGCAAAGTATATATTTCTTTCCTCTCTCTTCTCTGCACACGCATCTGGTATGCAAGGAACAAGAGAGTTTGCCATTTTTTTTCACTTTTTTAATTTCACTTCTCCCTTTTCTTCCAACAGCATTGTCCCAGCAAATGAATCCTTCAGGAAGTGATGGATATGGGATTAGCGCTGCTGATCTATCTGGGCCAGGAAACCTTTATGGACCTACAACATCTGTTGCACCTATGATTAATAACCAAAATATTAACACCGTGACCTTGCAGTGTAAGTCAAAAACCAACTCTCCCTTGATAGCCAATCAAACAAACTTGCAGGCTATACAACAAACACCATATATAAAGGTCCAAACTACTGATCAGTCACCAAAGATGAATTTTCAATCTTCCAATTTGAACCGAGAGCATTTGTCACAGCAACAACTGCAAAAGCTTCAATCACAGCCTCTTCAGTTTCAACAGCAACAATTCCTTCAACATCAACATCAACAAAAGCAACAAAGTCAGCAGCACCTGAACCTTTTATCAAAGAATGATGTGTTCAGGCAGCCTCAACTGTCATCCAGTCTTGGTGGTCAAGCAATGCCTGAGCATGTAATGGAATCTCATAATGAAGTTCTGCACTCACAAGTTCCTGAACAGTTCCAACTTAGTGATTTGCAGGATCAGTTCCAGCAGAGTGCTTCTGAAGACCATTCCAGATGCACTCAGTTGGTCTCTCATCCTTCTGGGCCAGCAGATTTTTATCTATCAGTGTCAAATAATTCAAAGCAAATGCCACAAATAATGCATCCACACCAGCAAGTTGCAGATTTACACAGTGATTTTAGTTGCATCTCTTCTGGAGTGCACTCTGAATCACTACTCCAGGGGCAATCGCATTCTGAAAAACAGAAGTCCCACATCCCAGACCAGTCATGTCATGAGCAGCGTGTAAAGGAGTTTTGTCAAGGTGTAACAGGGCAAGATGAAGCTCAGAAGCCTCATCTATCATCAGAAGGTTCAATATCAGGTCAAGGTTCTCTTTCGAAGGGTTCTGCAGTGCGTTTTGCTTCAAGAGGTTCAGCGTGTAGACCTGGAAATGTGACACTTGAACGACAGTGGTTGAATCAACAGAGGTGGTTGCTATTCTTGTGGCATGCTCGTGGATGTTCAGCTCCAGAAGGAAAATGTCAAGCAGTTCATTGCATAACTGCACAAAAGTTGTGGAGGCATATGGCGAGGTGCACTGTACATCAATGTCCATATCCTCGTTGCCATGTGACGAAGGGATTGGTTCAACATTACAGAAGCTGCAAGGGATCAGAATGTCCTGTTTGTGTTCCTGTCAACAATTATTTAAGATCACACAAGGCACGGGCTCGTTCTTTTTCAGAAACTAGCTTATCAAATCAGATTAGTGGATCTTGGAAATCTTTTGAAACTTCAGATGTTTCTAGATTGACTTCAAAGTCTAGTCCATCGACTGGTGAAATTTCAGAAGACTTGCAGTCATCAATGAAACGAATCAAGATGGAGCACCATTCCCCATCTGTTATGCCCAAGGGTGAAGGTTCTCCTGTATCAGTGTTTCCAATGAGCCAACAGCATGTTTCACAGGATGCCCAACCCACCATTTGCCAACAGGTTGATGTTTCTATGCCTGTTAAGTGTGAGGTTATGGAAGTAAAGATGGAACCATCTTTAAGTTCTGTTGGAGGTGGTTCTCCTAATTTAAGTGAGAAAAAGGAAAATACTTTTGATGCTTGCTACACTATGAAGCCTGAGGTTGAGCTTGTTATTCCTAATGAGTCTGTTGGTGTTTCTAAGATGGATAGCATGGAAGTTGAAAAAAAGATCGATCAAGCTAAGCAAGAAATGAAGCAGGAATCTGTCATGATACCTTCTGAAAATGTTTCTGGAACTAAATCAGGGAAGCCAAAAATAAAGGGTGTCTCATTGACTGAACTGTTCACTCCTGAGCAGATTCGGGAACATATTAGAGGTCTCAGGCAGTGGGTTGGCCAGGTTAGCATATGAAACTCCTTACTATTTTAAGTTGTTTAGATCATTTGATTTCATCTTTGTGGCTAAATTGGAGGTGGGGGGAATGTGGTACATGTTGTTGATATTTTTTTTCTTCAATCGACTATTTTACAAATGGTCTTCATATACACATCCTATGCAGCACTTCAACAATTTTCTTTGTTTTTCTGTGGACTGGCTCCAAGTTGAGAATTAAGTGATGGTCTGGTTGCTTTTTCGCTTGTTTCTAAGGCATTTTTGTTTTACATTTTTCTTATAGTAAAAAGAAATTTAGGTTGTGCTTGGTTTGATAGAACATAAGAGAGAAATGGACAGTTAAGGAACAATTCAGGATTTCTGAACATAAGAGAGAAACTGAAAGTTGTGAAAATCCTTAAGAATTTTCCCTCAAAGTTCTATTTTTCTCTTATTTTCTATCAAACCAAACACAGCATTATTAAATTGCAGCACCATAAAAAAAACAGAAGATAATGAAACGTTATTCAGAACCCAAAATATCAACTTATGGCTTTGAATCCCTTCAGAATTTGATTAAAGGGTCTAAGTTTGAGGTTCTGATGCTGTAGGGTTTGGAATGTAAGGGGACTTGAGTTCCTCCTGCAGGGCAATCTGTCTGCTTAACCAACCCAAGGAAAAGTTCAATTTGTAATTTCAAATTTGAGTGGTGGTTCGCCATTAATGGTTCATGTGAGCCATACATATTGGGCTGTACCAGAGTGTTGTAGTGGAATTGTCTCTGAAAACCGTATAGGGTGGGATCCAATCAAATCGAGGTTTAAATTGTAAATCCTAAGATTGTATTTGAAACTTAAAGTGCTAAAATTATGAGAAGTCATAAAAAAATTAAAAGAATATGGAATAATCAATTATACAAGAAGTTTTGTGGATGACCATTAACTAACAACAGAGTAATAAGCATTTCCACCCTACATTTCCAATACCAAGGCAAGAAAAATGCTATAGTTGTTATTTTAAGTTGTGGTGCATATCATATATCAAAACATGAATACTTGATATTGAAATCAAAATTTCTTTTATCTGTAATTTATCATAAGTTTTAGTGATTGAAAAGAATAAAGTGCAATACAGATTTTGCCAAGCACCCTTCAACATTTATTGCTAGCTTTGCTACCTAAGCCTTTCCTTACATCCTTTATTTACAATTTCAAATTGCTTCCTGACCGAGTATCCCCCCCCTCCACCCCACCCCACACACACACAAAAGAAAAAATCACTTCTATTGACTCTTTCTAACCAGTAACCAGTGCATCTGCTCAACTTGCATGTATATTACCTTGTTTCTCTAGGTTAAATATATTTTAGTGATAGCTCTTTTTTCTGTACTATATGTCCTATCTAATGATTACTTACATTCATTTTAAATTTCCTTTCTAGAGTAAATCAAAGGCTGAAAAAAACCAAGCAATGGAACACTCAATGAGTGAGAACTCCTGTCAGTTGTGTGCAGTGGAGAAGCTTACTTTTGAACCTCCACCTATATACTGTACCCCTTGCGGTGCTCGCATCAAAAGGAATGCAATGTATTATACTGTGGGAACTGGTGATACACGGCACTACTTCTGTATTCCCTGCTACAATGAGGCCCGTAGTGACACTATTGAGGTTGATGGGACTGCTATTTTGAAGTCAAGGATGGAGAAGAAAAGAAATGATGAGGAAACTGAAGAATGGGTAAGTTGTGTGCCTTTCTATTTTCTCTTTCTCATGTTTTTTGTTCAAGACTTATTACCTTTTATTTTGATTTGCAGTGGGTTCAATGTGATAAATGTGAAGCATGGCAACACCAAATATGTGCCCTTTTTAATGGTCGAAGGAATGATGGAGGGCAAGCTGAATACACTTGTCCTAATTGCTACATAGGAGAGATTGAAAGAGGAGAACGTAAGCCCTTACCTCAGAGTGCTGTTCTTGGTGCAAAAGACCTGCCTAGAACAATACTTAGTGACCACATAGAGCAACGACTGTTTAGGCAACTGAAGCAGGAAAGACAAGAAAGAGCAAGACTTTTAGGGAAGAATTTTGATGAGGTGATTTCTTGACTTGATGTTATACTTCCTAGTTGATGGTTGAGAAACTAGTCAGTTGTCACTAACCATGTCATATAGCAATTAGCAGGTTATAAGAAACAATCTTTTTAATGAGGAATCCATAGCATGCCAGCTAACCTCTTTCATCATCATCTAAGCCTTATCCCCAAGGTTTAAAATGCCAGTCATCCAAATATAAGAAAATGTCGGAAATGTTGGAAATATTGTAAAAATTATAGACATGGTGGAAACATTGTAAAATATGCAAAATATAGAATGATATTTTATGAAATGATAAAAGAAGCATAGGCACACCTTTTTAAATTATTATCTTGTTCCAAGTCATTAAACAAGCTAAGAACTAAGGTTATAGGTAAAAGAATATGTTCTGAAGTTGCCCTGTAAACCTTAAGATTCAGAGCTTCATGAATAATGAGTTAAAAGCAAGATTTAAACTCATAGAAAATGTAAATAGTTGTAATAGATCAACCAAATAATCTATTACACAAACAAAGACTAATATGTTTAAAATGATTATTGAGCTAGTTCAACCTGGTAATCCTGTAAGTTAGGTGGACAATAATTTGTTACTTCACATATCTACAATATTATCACCAACTTATGTTATAAAACTGTTTGCTGGAACACAGTTGCCGAAGAAGAAGAGAAGAAGAAGAGGAGAAAGTTTGAGAATGGCGGCTCAAAACCTTTCAGCCGACCCTACTATCTTATATATATGTTTATCCGTGGCACTTCATCACGTCCTTTTAACAAGTAGATCCATGTGCTTTGTGAGTAGTGATCAATAAAACTGATAAAGTAACGAAAGCCATCAATAGAAACAAGAGGTGAAGGGCCCCAAACATCAGAATGAACCAAATCAAAAGGAGCTTGAATTTCATTACTAGAAACTGGATAAACAGTTCTACATTGTTTTGACAACTGACACATTTCACAAACTAAACTTTGACTTGAAATACCCTTGAACAGTTCAGGAAACAACCCTTCTAATGATGAAAATGGTAAATGACCTAGCCTAGCATGCCACAAATGTAACCTAACTATTGACTCCACATTATTCTGACTATTAGCAGCAGATGTTTGTAAGGCCGAACTGATGTCTGCATCAAAATAGTATAGACCTCCATACTCGTGACCGCTCCCAATCGTTCTCTTCGTCAATCTGTCTTGAAAGACATAATGAGTAGGAAAAAAGGTTATGCTATAGTTCAAATTCTTGGTAAGCTTTGAAACAGATAAGAGATTGAAAGTAAGATTGGGAACATGCAGAACAAATTTAAGAGACAGGTCCTTGCTTAGGTCAACCACCCCTTTCCCAGAGATGGTGGAGAGAGAACCGTCAGCAACTCTCATCTTATCTTGACTAGACAATAAGTGATAGGAAGAAAATAAAGAGGACATATGTGTCATGTGGTCAGTTGCACCGGAATCAATAATCCAAGAAGTAGAGTCAATAGAACTAGTTACACTAAAAGTAGAGACAATACTTGATCTAGCAAGGGTGGTGGAAGCAAGAGAGTTAGTCCTTAGACGGGTTAAAGCCTGACTAAGGACCTCTACCTCATCAGCAGTGAAACCCAAGGACCCGGATACGGAGGAATTAGCAGTCTGTCCCATGGGAGAAGAAGCAACTGTTGACGTGTTCTGTATGCTATCACCACTGTGACTAGTAACAAGGTTCCCACTTGTTGCTTGACCCTTCTGGTGCTTCTTGTCTTTCCTCAAGGCAGCTGGTTTCAGATGAGGATAAAGAACCCAACACTTCTTTTTTACATGCCTTTCACCTCCACAATGAGTGCACTTAAGATGCCTATTGTCTGAATACTTGTTCCCCTTTTGATTTGAAGAAATCGGGGCTGAATGTTCAACAGGCTATTCAGCTAGTTGCATTTGAGTGTCAACTTGCATCTCTTTCCTTCTGACCTCTTCATTCCATACTAGATAATAAACATGATGTAAATCTGGCATTTCATCCCTTCCCAAATTTTGAGACCTTATGCTCTCATACATTGAGTCTAAACCAACCAAGAACTTAAAGGCTCTACCCTATTCAATTTGTTTATCATGCCTCTTTTTGTCTCTGGCATTCTCCCAATCAAGAATAAGGTGGTGATTAAGCTCTTTCCACAGACCTTCTAGGGTTGCAAAATATGTTGCAACTGTCATATCTCCTTGTCTCAAGACAGCAATGTCTTGGTTTAGCCTATAAATTCTGGCATTGTTCTTTCTATGTCCATAAGTTTTAGACACTTTCTCCCAAATCCTAGCAGTAGTGGAAAAGTGTTGAACAGTCCTGGCTACTCTTGGAGTCATTGAAGCAAGCAGCTAGGACATAATAGTAGCAATTTCCTTACGCCATACTATGTACTCCACACTACCCACTTCAGGTTCCTTCTTCTGCCCATTTAAATAACCCGTGAGTTCCTGGAAAGTAATGAAGAGCATGGCAGAAACAGACCATTCATTGAAATTGTATTCGTCCAACAACACATTGGTGATCTGCAAGCTGTGCAGATTTGGATTCTACAGATTAGGACATCTCCTCCCTCTTACAATGATCACGATTGCAAACTTAGTACAAAGAATTCTGTTTCAGACTTACTGAGGTTGTTACAGTCCTGAGAACTTGTAACAGATCTGAAACCAAGAGCAACCCACCGCTGCACCTTGCTGACTTCTACTGGGCTTTGACTTCTGCTGTCGTAGACTGTAGTCACCCCTACGACCAGTACTAGGACTACCGAAATCTGTCCTCCACCTAGATCCGTTCCACACAGATCTCTCTTAGTAGCCATTCGGCTACTACCTGCTATAAGGAGTCTAGTAGGGCATCAGCTTCTGGGACAAACTCCCCTTGGGCCCTACAACCAAGGGAAACCCTAGGTATAGACCTTGTTGTGTTCTACGGTCAACCCTAGGGTTTCTTCATAGTGACCAAGATAGGGAAGAGTGAAAAAAAAAAGGAATATATAAGAGTAGAGAAGGTGGCGGCGGCTGTAACCAGGAGATGGATTAATGCTCTGATACCATGTTTGCTGGAACACAATTGCCGAAGAAGAAGAAGAGAAAATTTGAGAATGGTGGCTCAAAACCTTTCAGCCGACCCTACTATCTTATATATATGTTTATCACATAGTGTTACATGAATGGTCTAGAATGCCCCTGATTAGTGATGGGACACCTAGACAAATAAAACATTAAACAAGTTTAGGCCCAATAACTAAGGCCTAAACAAGTTCAGCCCAACCAACAAAAACTATCTCTTGTATTCCACATTGTACTGGTAGTGTTCAATGGGGAATGTGTTGACTCCAGTAAAATTTCTTGTCGCCACCCATGGGAATGGAAATAAAAATATGTCATGGAAATTATCTCTTGTACAGTTGTACTCCACATAGTGCTGGTAGTGTTCACTGGGGAAATGTCGATTCTGGTAAAATTTCATGTTGCTACCCACAAAAATGGAAATATATCTTGGAAATATTAGGGAAATTAGGGACATTTTAAACCATTCTTATCCCAACTATATGGGGTTAGCTACAATGAATCCTGTTTTGCCATTCCATTCTGTTAAATGCCCAGCTAATCACTTTGTAATTCTAAATTTTGTTGCATTGACTGTCCCTTCCAAAGACAGGATACTTGTCATATACTTGGATTTTTAATTTTCCATTACACTTCTGAAGCATATACTTGCTGAAGGATTGGGACCCACTCGTAAATGGTTTCCTCAAGTTGAATTTTGATGGAAGCAACATAGGCAACCCGGGTCCTTCTGGAATTGGGGGGGGTGATAAGGGATGAGAAAGGAATAATTGTGGGTTGTGACATTTAAAGAACATTTTACCCAACCATAAAAGATCTTTCATGAGCTTTATGGCCTAGCCATCCCCTAACCAAACAGGTCCTAGGTTATTTTCCTTATTTTTACCTTTTCAAAAAAAATTCCTAGTTTGTCTCAATAGCACCACTACTAATTATCTCTTCTGTCTCCAAAGATATTTCATGTGACATTGTATGGGGTCTCAATTTGAACCTTCCTTGTGAATTTGTTTGATTTTGATTTCCCTTTATGATTGGTATATTTACTAATGTTCATATAACTGGACTGGACATAGAACCGGAAAAGGGAGAGGTTCAGCGGGTCAGAGGTTCAACTATGGTCAAACTGGAGGTTGAACCGTGATGATGTAATATACATTGCAAATTACATAAATACTATATTGCTAAACAGGGGTCTGCTAGGGATCGGTTATTGTGCACAGCCTTGTAATCTTTATTTCTGATCACTTGTAATGTTTAGGGGAGGCTGCATCTCGTGCCTCTCCAAGGGATCCTTGTAAAGTTTTATTACTCTTAATTAATGAAATTGTAATCTGAAGAGCTATACTCGAAGTAGCAAGGAGGATAAGAGAACCACAGAACTGAAGAGAATGTCGAACTGTTCTATCCAGTCAGCCAGTCCTTTATTTATAGATGAATATGGTACAAGGTACAAGAAATTACTGGGATGCCCCTGATTAGTGATGGGACACCCAGATGACTTAAGTCATTAAACAGGATTAGACCCAGGCCCATTAACACAAGCCAAGTTACAAGATAAGTTAAACATAAGAATGGGCTAATAAGAGCTCTTATCAGTCGAACATCACTCTAACATTCTAACACTCCCCCTCAAGCTAAGCATGAATATCAATCATGTTTAGCTTGCCAAGTATGTCCCTGAACTTCGTTGATGCCAGCCCTTTAGTTAATACATCTGCAATCTGCATCTCTGGTGGAGTATAAGGCACACAAAGTTCTCCTAAAATAATTTTCTCTCTGACAAAGTGTCGATCAATTTCAATATGTTTTGTCCTGTCATGCTGCACAGGATTGTTGGCAATGTTGATAGCAGCTTTATTATCACAATACAGCTTGAGAGGACCCTTAGTCTTGATACCAAGCTCATTAAGGAGAGTCCTGAGCCATAAGAGTTCAGCAACCCCGTGTGCCATAGCCCGGTATTCTGCTTCTGCACTTGATCTAGCCACAACATTCTGCTTCTTACTACGCCATGTGACTAGGTTTCCTCCCAAGAATGTACAGTAACCTGAGGTTGATTTTCTGTCTCCAACGGACCCAGCCCAATCAGCATCAGTGTAGGCTTCAATTTCAAGTCTACTGTTTTTTCTGAATAAAATTCCTTTCCCTAGGCAAATTTCAAGTATCTGAGGATTCTTTCCACTGCTCTCATATGAGGGGCCTTTGGTGAGTGCATGAATTGACTGACAACATGCACTGCATAGGCAATATCTGGCCGAGAAAGGGATAAGTATATCAGTTTTCCTACCAACTTTTGGTACCTTTCCTTATCACAGTATTCCTCACCCATTGATTCTTGTAATCCATGGCTTGGTTCTATTGGAGTTTCTGCTGGCCTGCACCCCATCATGCCTGTTTCTTCTAGGAGATCTAGCACATACTTTCTTTGACATATGTAGATTCCTTCTCTTGATCTAGCAACTTCAATTCCAAGAAAGTATCTTAGATTTCCCAGGTCTTTGATCTCAAATTCTGAAGCTAAGAACTCTTTCAGCCTCTTCATCTCTTTCACATCATTTCCAGTAATCACCATATCATCCACATACACAATGAGTGCTGTAAGTTTGTCATCCTGTCTCTTTGTAAACAATGTATGATCTGCACTGCACTGAGTGTACCCTACTTTTTTCATGGCCAAACAAAGTCTCTCAAACCATGCCCGGGGAGATTGTTTCAAACCATATAATGCTTTCCTTAGTTTACATACCTTCTTTCCAACATCATATCCAGGTGGGGGTTCCATGAATACCTCTTCATGAAGATCACCATTTAGGAAGGCATTCTTCACATACAGCTGATGAAGTTCCCAAGAGAATTTTGCTGCTAGTGACAGTAGAACCCTGATTGTGTTGAGCTTTGCTACTGGGGCAAAGGTTTCCTTGTAGTCAATTCCTTCCTTTTGTGTAAATCCCTTTGCCACAAGTCTGGCCTTGTACCTCTCAATTGACCCATCTTCCCTGTGCTTTACTGTGAATACCCACTTGCACCCAACAGTGCCTTTCCCTTCTGGCAGGTCCACCAATTCCCATGTCCTTGCTTTCATTAGGGCTTTCATCTCCTCATTCATGGCTTCTTTCCACCTCGGATCAGATGCCGCATCTGAATACCTGGAAGGGACACATACAGAGGAAAGGGCAGACACAAAGGAATGATAGGCAGGGGATAAGTGTGAGTAAGAAACATAATCGGCTATGGGATGCCGAGTGGTACAAGAACGAACAGGCTTACGGAGAGCAATAGGAAGATCCAAATCTGAATTGAGTGAATCATAATTACCTTGGATTGTAGAGACAGATTGATCTGAGTTCAACTGGTTGCAGTCATTAGGTTGAGGGGCCTTCTTCCTTCTACTGTATGTAAGTATCTCTTTTTCTTGTTTACTGGAACCTTCAGGAGCATCAGCTGAATCTGGAGAAGCAACTGGCACAGTGGAAGTCTCACTAGGTTGACCCGGAATGTTACAGCTAGTAGTAGTGGAAGGTGATGAAATGAGAACAAAAAAGAAGGGAGAATGAGAATCCTCTTCCAACCCACTACTCTCCCCCTGAAGAGGATTCTGAGAAGACTGGAAATAGGGTTGAGACTCAAAAAAGACTACATCCCTAGTGACATATTTTTTCTTGGAGACAGGATCATAACATTTATACCCCTTCTGCGTAGGAGAGTACCCAAAAAATATTCCCTTTGTAGCCTTAGGATCTAGCTTGGTCTTCTTTGGATCTTTCACATGTATGAAGCATGTACAACCAAAAACCCGCAGGGGAAGAGGAAATTCTGGAAGAGTGGGACACAAAACAGAGAAAGGGGTCTTCATACCCAGTACCTTAGATGGCATCCGATTTATCAGGTAAGATGCAGTAAGAACAGCTTGAGACCAATATTGCTTGGGCACATTGTGCTGGAAAAGAAGGGCTCGAGCTGTCTCCAATAGATGCCTGTTCTTGCGCTCAGCGACCCCATTTTGCTGAGGGGTGTAAGCACATGATGATTGATGCAACATGCCTGCATCTTCCATGAATGAGTTCAGGGATCTTTCAAAGTATTCAGCTGCATTGTCTGAACGGAATTGCTTGTTCTTTTTATCAAATTGTGTTTCAACCATCTTGCAAAACATCATAGTTATCCGGGGAACTTCTTTACGTCCTTTCAACAGATAAATCCAAGTGCACCGAGAATAATGGTCAATAAAACTGATAAAGTAACGGAAGCCATCAATGGAAACAATGGGTGAAGGACCCTAAACATCAGAATGAACCAAATCAAAAGGGGCTTGAATTTCATTACTAGAAATTGGATACATTGATCTACATTGTTTTGACATTTGACACACATCACAAATTAAACTCTAACTCAGAATGCCCTTTCATAATTCGGGAAACAATATTGCTAAGGAAGAAAAAGACAAATGACCTAGCTTAGCATGCCACAAGTGTAGCCTAGCTATTGACTCCACACTTTCTGGACTAGTAGTAGAAGCTTGCAAGGCTGAGCTGACATCTTCATCAAAATAGTAGAGGCCCCCATACTCATGACCACTCCCAATCGTTCTCCTCGTCAATCTGTCCTGGAAGACACAATGAGAAGGATAGAAAGTTATACTACAGTTCAAGTTTTTTGTAAGCTTTGAAACAGACAACAGATTTGAGGTAAGACTAGGAACATGTAGGACTGATTTAAGAGAGAGATCCTTGCTTAGGTCAACCACCTCCTTTCCAGAGATGGTGGAGAGGGACCCATCAGCTACTCTCATCTTATCCTGGCCAGACAACAGATGATATGTGGAGAATAAGGAGGACATATGTGTCATATGGTCAGTGGCTCCTGAATCAATCACCCAAGAGGTAGAATTAATGGAACTAGATGCACTAAATGCAGATGTTGTACCTGATTTGGCAAGAGAGGTGGAAGCTAAAGAATTGTTCTTCAGACGGGCTAATGCCCGGCTGAGAACCTCTACCTCACTAGCTGTGAAGCCCAAAGTACTTGGTCCAGAGGAGTCGGCAGCCTCTGTTGCGGTGGAAGATGACACTGTCTGAATACTCTGTGAGTTGTCACTACTGTTGTTGGTGGCAAGATTCCCACTTGCTGTGTGGCCCTTATGTTGCCTTTTGTCCTTTCTCAGAGCAGCTGGCTTCAGATGAGGGTACAGGACCCAACATTTCTCCTTTGTGTGTTTCTCACCACCACAATGTGTACACTTAAGGGACTTCTTGTCTGAAAATCTATTCCCCTTGGTGGAGACTAAGGCTGAATGTTCTCTAGATAGTTCTGTTGACTGTGTTTGGAAGTCAACTTGCATCTCCTTTCTCCTTACTTCTTCATTCCTCACCAGGTAGTAGACATGGTGAAGCTCAGGTAATTCATCTCTCCCTAGAATCTGTGACCTTATACCTTCATATACAGGGTCAAGACTCGCCAGAAACTTGAAGGCTCTGCCCTCCTCAATCTGCTTATCATGCCTCCCCTTATCATTAGCATTTTCCCAATCCAAGATCAAATGGTGGTCAAGCTCTTCCCAGAGGCCTTCAAGTGTTGCAAAGTAGGTTGCCACGGACATGTCTCCTTGCCTTAGGGCTGCAATGTCTTGGTTCAGCCTGTAGATTCTAGCATTGTTCTTTTTCTGGCCATATGTCTTAGATACTTTCTCCCAAATTTTAGCAGCTGTGGGGAAGTGATGAACAGTTCTGGCCACCCTAGGAGTCATAGAGGCCAGCAACCAAGAAATGACTGTGGCATTTTCCTTGCGCCACACGGTGTATTCAGGACTGCCAATTTCTGGTTGTTTCTTGTCTCCATCCAAATAGCCTGTGAGGTCACGAGAGGTAATGAACAGCATTGCTGAGACAGACCACTCTTTGAAGTTATACTCATCTAGCAGCACACTTGTAATCTGCAAGCTGTGCAGATTAGGGTTTTCCAGGTTTGAGGACCTTGTAACAGGTCTGTTATCTCTAGAGGAAACTTCACCAGATAGTGAGGACATCCTGACTTCAGTCAAGAGTTGTTCACAGTACTATAGGTGATTCTGTTAAGGACTGGCCAAATTGGTCACTGTGTTCACAGTACGGGTACAGTAGCAAGTAGAGGTCTGTAACTGAACCAGTTCACAGTGTTGGTAAAAGTTTAAGGCTGCAACTGTGTGGTGCAAAGGTTGCCACAGTTCTGGTACAAGGTAAAGGTCTGTAACTGAACCAGTTTAGTCCAAGAGTAGGGCTGATAACCGACCTGAAGAAAATCTGTAACTGAAGTTGCCGCAGTTCTGTAAGAGTCTTGCTGATGCACTAAGACTGCAACTGTAGAAGCTGATGCACCGAAACTGCAACTGAAGCTGAAGGAGCTAAGTCTTTACCACTTGTTCTGATGCACCAAGACTGCAACTGAAGTTGAAGGAGCTAAGTCTTTACCACTTGTTCTGCACAAGTCTTGCTGGAGCACGAAGCTGCAACTGTAGAGGAAGTTCTCCCCCTCTCGGATAGTGCTAGGACTGCTGAATCAGCCCTCAACCAGGTCTGTCCTATACAGACCTCTCTTAGTAGCCCAATAGCTACTACTTGCTGGTGTAATCTAGTAGGACATTTACTTCTGGGTCTTACTTCCCTTGAGTCCTACAACCAAGAGAAACCCTAGGTTCGAACTTGCTTTACTCTCTTACACTCCTAGGTCTTCACTGCAGCAACCCAGAAAAGGAAGAGAGAAGATGAAAGGACAGCAAGAGAAAAGAGTGCGCCTGCTGAAACCAGGAAGGAGCTAATGCTCTGATACCATGTAATCTGAAGAGCTATACTCGAAGTAGCAAGGAGGATAAGAGAACCACAGAACTGAAGAGAATGTCGAACTGTTCTATCCAGTCGACCAGTCCTTTATTTATAGATGAATATGGTACAAGGTACAAGAAATTACTGGGATGCCCCTGATTAGTGATGGGACACCCAGATGACTTAAGTCATTAAACAGGATTAGGCCCAGGCCCATTAACACAAGCCCAGTTACAAGATAAGTTAAACATAAGAATGGGCTAATAAGAGCTCTTATCAGCCGAACATCACTCTAACATTCTAACAGAAATCATTTTCAATTATCAAAAAAAAAAATTTACAAATGCTTTTGTACTTGAATGTAATGAGTAAATGGTTAAAACTTTAAATTTTAAAGTAAATGACCATGGTTCAAGTCTCTTAACTTATATTTTGTTTAAATAACATGTGCACTAAAGCAATATATACATTAGAGCCATAAATGTAGACAAATAATGTGATGGATTAATGGCAGTAAGGTGATACACACAATAGAAAGGTCATGGTTCAAGTCTTGCCATTAATATTTTGAAACTTTGGTTCATTTGATGATGAGATGGTTCTATAAAACCGGGACTTGTTCATCGGTTTTCCAGTGGTCAGCCAGTTTTGGTTGGTTTTTCATGAACTACGGTTCTTATCATATGGCTGAACCGGCCAAGGCCCTGGGTCATGGTTCAACCAGTCAGACTGGCCGGTCCAGTCCAGCTTTCTAAATAGTGATATTTACAGTAGTTTTTAATTTAATGTTGCCAGGTTCAAGGAGCTGAAGCTCTTGTAATCAGAGTTGTATCATCTGTCGACAAAAAATTGGAAGTGAAACAGCGCTTTTTAGAGATTTTCCAAGAAGAGAATTATCCAACAGAATTTCCATATAAATCGAAGGTATCGTTTATGAAATCAATGAATATATATATATATATATATATATATATATTACTTTTTATCCTTGGTGGTTTGCTGGTAGAATGATTGATGGGCTATTTTGAACCTTCAGAAAATTACCAAGGATCTGAACTTTGAAATCCTTCTTCCAGGCAATTCTATTGTTTCAGAAGATTGAAGGTGTGGAAGTATGCCTTTTTGGCATGTATGTTCAAGAATTTGGTTCAGAATGCGCGTTCCCAAATCAGCGCCGTGTGTATCTCTCATATCTTGATTCCGTAAAGTACTTCAGGCCTGAGATCAAAACAGTTACTGGAGAGGCTCTTCGCACTTTTGTTTATCATGAAATTCTTGTTAGTATTCTACTCAGTATTGCTATTTTGTTCTTGCCAATTGTTTATTTTTGTTTTTTTTTTTTTTGATAATTTTGCATTTCTCTTTTCCAGATTGGATATCTTGAGTATTGCAAGAAACGGGGTTTCACAAGTTGCTACATATGGGCTTGCCCTCCACTAAAGGGGGAAGACTATATTTTATATTGCCATCCTGAAATCCAGAAAACACCAAAATCTGATAAACTTAGGGAGTGGTGAGCTTGATGTTCCCAAGGATTTGATTTTACCAGCTATTTATGCTTTTTATCTGTAGGTGTGATTCCATGTTCCTAAAAAGATGTAGCCTCATGCATTGGTATCTTTCTGTCAGGTATTTGTCGATGTTAAGGAAAGCAGCTAAGGAAAACATTGTGGTTGATGTAATTAATTTATATGACCATTTCTTTGTATCCTCTGGGGAATGTAAGGCTAAAGTAACTGCAGCTCGTCTGCCATATTTTGATGGTGACTACTGGCCTGGTGCTGCAGAGGATATGATCAATCTGCTTCGTCAGGAAGAAGATGGAAGAAAGCAACAGAAGAAAGGAAAAACCAAGAAGACTATAACAAAAAGGGCTTTAAAAGCTGCTGGTCAAACTGATCTCTCTGGCAATGCCTCCAAGGATGTTCTACTAATGCAGAAGGTAAATTCCATTTCTAAGTGCTCTTAATTGGTTGTTCTCTTTTATTTGCATGGATTTTGTCATTTTCTTATAGTTTGCAGTCTTATACTTTATTGGATCTGTGTGTGCCTATTGCATGTTCTTTAAATGCTGCTCCTTTGAAGTTCCCTTTGTTTGGATAAGTTATTTTTATTCTTACAAAAGTTGTTGATCTACAGCTTGGAGAAACTATCTCTCCAATGAAGGAAGATTTCATCATGGTACATTTGCAGCATGCGTGCACTCATTGTTGTCATCTAATGGTATCTGGAAATCGCTGGATTTGCAACCAATGCAAAAATTTTCAACTTTGTGATAGGTAAGCAATCTCTAATCTCAACCATATCAACTTGTTTTTTCTTGAACTCCTCTGTTGAGGTTTAAGTTATATCTTGTAAATTACATGTGTTTGGTCATATATTTTAAAGGAAATAGAGTTGAGGAAAAGACATTCCTTTATAACATTATATCCTTATGGCCATGTCCTCCATTATTGAACATGGAGTAAGGACTACATTTCTTCTAACAGGATGTTTTATAAAATCCATTAGGCATTAGCCTTGTGGATGTATGACTATTTATTTCTTTATTGGTTCAATCTTGTTGAAGTCCCATTTAGAACATTGAAGATGGTTCCAACATTGTCAATATTGTTCATGCCTCTGCATTGTTCAAGTTCCCACAATCTGGACACTGCATATTTAGAAGGATTAAAAGAATGGAGATCTTTATAATCAAGAAAATATAATAATTTTTCCTCAGGAGTGCAAGATTTTCCCATTTCAGGATATTTTCTCCTAATTTTGATTGAAATCTTTTTTACACCTCCTAAAATGGAATTACCTAGGTGCAAAAACTTGAATTCTTCATCTTATAAAAGAGTGCTGCCTGTGTGATTATCTTTAATCTTAAAATAAGTGCCTGTCTATTTCTATCTTTTCTTAACCATTCTGATGAACTTTGTTGCTTTTTACCAATGCACTCCTTTTCCAGTATTATAGTTTTTGACATGTTAATTGCTATTATGTTTTTTTCAAGGCATTATATTATTGATACTTAACAATCCTCTTAGAAGAAAAATACTCAATAAGGTATTTGTGTACAACATAATGCTTTTTTTTTTAATACTTGTAAAACTTATTTGGTTCAATGCTTTGCCTTTGCCAAATCAAGCCAATGCTGTTATGGATTAAATGCTGATAAAAAATGCAATTATGGATTAAGGATAACTTATAATTTAGGTGATTAATTTGCTTGATTATGAAGAGAGAAGAGATAGGAAAACTTGTACATTACTGGTTATACATAATAAAATTCATTGTTAATTAAGTGGAAGGAAGAGAAGAGAAATGAAGGGAAGGTGTGAATTTGTAAATGTCATGCTAATTAATTTATCTTTATAGAATAGGGTGTAAATTATGATTTAACAGTTGATTACATTCTTGTCTTCAAGCTGGGGCTTTAGAACTCTAGTTAAGCAATCGGCCAGCTGATCTGCTTATTTTACAAATGGCTTGCATGCCTCTCTGCTACCTATACATTCTTGTATAAAAATGCCTGTCCATTTCAATATGTTTATTGCTTAGTTAGATCATGCTGTACAGGGTTATGAACAATGTTTATGGCTGCTTGGTTATCAGAGTAGGTATGGTTCCCTACCTTTTCTCAACATATTAGGTATGGTTCAATATCAGGTACAAAGGTGAAGTTGTGGGATCATCTCCGGTGGGGTGAGATTCCACTTAGCCAAAACTTTCCTAGAATTTACAACCTCTTTACTTTCAAAAAATAAATGTATTTCTGAACTTACTTCTTTTGATGGAACTGACCTTTGTTGGGATTTGGGTTTAAGGAGAGGACTGAGGGAGTCTGAAGTTGAAGAATTGGTAAACCAACTTGAGTTCTTAAAATGTCCATGGGGCAGTTGAAAGGGCGTGGGCTCTTACTTCTAATGGTCATTTCTCTTGTTCCACCTTTTTTAAGTTATTGTATCATCATGCTGCTATAAAACCTTTTTCCTTTCAAAGATGTTAGGCACTGTCCAATCCCATCAAAAGTGAAAGGTATTCAGTAAGTCAAACCTTAAACACCTATTGAAACTTCAAAGAAAAAGAACCTGGTATCTTCTCTTCCTGAGTGGAAAAGTGCTAATCATCTTCTGCTAAACTGCCAATATACAAGTCAGGTGTGGAATCATTTTGTCTTTAGCCTTGGAAGTCTGTGAGTAGCTCCATCTAATGTCATGAAATTCCTGGTGTCTTTAGCCTCATCAAACAAAAAGGGAGAAGATTCTATTGGACTGCACAAGAATTGTTGTGATGTGGTACTTATGGAGGGAAAGAATACTAGAATTTTTAGGAAAAAGCAATGAAGCTTGATAAATTTATCGAGCTCATAGCTATGAGGATAACACACTGGGTGATGGTTTGCGATGAGTTCGAGGGAGTATCAATGAATGTTTATTAAGAGAATGGAAAAATGTTGTTGCTTAGGCTGAAGTTAAATTTGGTTGGTGCATTTCAAAAAATCCAGGTGCTTCAAGAATAGGTGGAGTAATTAGGGATTACAGCAGCGGCAACATCCTTTTGAGCTTTTCAGGTTCAATAGGAATAACAAACTGATTGCAAGCTTAGATGCAGGCTTTACTACTAACACTAGTGAAATTAATAGCAGTGAACGGGTGGACCAAGATAGATATAGAAGGGAATCGTCAGATTATCATATCTTGGATGGAAAATAAGTAGGATATTCCTAGGAAAGTCGGGCTTTTAGTGAGATCGGTTCAGATGCTACGTTGAAATTTGTATACCTTTTTTTTATCCGTAACAGGAAACTTTCATTAGATTATAAGAAGATTAAAATACAAAGGTGGGGGGAGGTAAACCCTCTTACCATCCCCAACAAAAAGATTACATGGTAGCCCAAAACAAATGACTTCTTCCCACCCCCTATTTGGCCAAAGCATCTGCAAATGAATTAGCACATCTTTTAACCCATCGGATACGCACATCCATTCCTTGTGTTAGCCACTTGAAATGCCTTTTATCATTAATGTATGCCCATAACCCTTCGTTTGCCTTCTCTATCCAGCCAATTACCACTTGCAAATCGCCTTCAATAACCAGCTTATTTATATTCAACACGTTAGCTCTTTTTACCTCCTCCAGGAGGGCCTGAATCTCTGCTCTCAAAGAGTCTCCAACTCCAATTGGTCCACGGAAAAGGGCTATAACTGAACCTGCCTCTATTCTGAACACACCACCAACCCCTGATGGCCCTGGGTTTCCTTCACTGCTCCCATCAAAGTTGAGTTTGATAAAGCTTTCCATCGGAGGGATCCACATCTGAAGGATATTCAGTCTACTGGGACCGAGACTGCTATCTCCCGACAATTATTCATGATGGCCTCTATTGAAACATCTTCAAAAAGATTCTTTGTTTTTACCCATTGTGCTACCCTCAATGAGATTACTTCTATAACTGTGTCCCTACTTCTTTCTTTTTCAGCAAATATCCTTTGGTTCCTTTCCTCCCAAATCGTTCAACAAACTGCTGCCTTAGTGCATCTCCATAAGATCTTTCCCCTCTTTTTGATCCGGCAACCAACTACATAAGTGAAGAGGCTACGAATGCTTGATGGAGGAGTCCACCTGCAACCAAATAAAGAGAGAAACCACTCCCAAATAGAAGAAATAAAATGGTAGGATATAAGTAAATGAGAACAAGACTCACCATCAGCTTTACAAAGGGTGCACCAGTGTGGGGACAAGCACCAAAAAGGCTTCTTTTTTTGAAGGAGATTGTAGGTATTAATTCTCTCCAAAGCTATTTCCCAATAGAGTGCTCCAACCCTAGGTGGGACCAGTCTTCCCCACACTTCTTTAGAAGGGAAGGGAGAGGCAAGAGTAATAGAAGAGTGGGTTAGAGCACTAAAAAAGGAGGCACAACTGAAAGAGCCAGAAGAGAGGGTCCGAATTCAGGAATCCTCCTTAATTGGATTTAAAAAAACCTTTTGGAGAACCTGAGTCAATGACCACACCAAATCCATCTCAGAATCTCTGAGACCTCGTTTGAAACCCAAATCCCAATTAATTTGAAATCCTGGGCCAACGGAAGAAACTAAAGATGAGGCAGTTAAGTTTTTGTACCTAGAAAGGGAGAAAAGGAAAGGAAATTGATCTTTAAGTGGTGTCTCCCCCACCCACACATGCTCCCAGAACCTCACCATATTTCCAGAACACAAATTGTACCTGACGAAGGGTAGAAAACAAGGAAGAATGGCATGGATGGCTTTCCAAGGTGTTGTTGCTGAAGCTCTAGCTGGAATTCCAGCGTCCCAACCATCTGCCGTCAGTCCGTGATTGCTCTTTATCACTTTTGTCCACAATTTGTCTTGGTCCATCGGAAATCTCCATAGCCACTTACCCAGTAAGGCTGTATTCTACTTCTGAATATTCCTAATTCCTAGACCCCCTAGCTTCTTACTTATAATCACTAGTTCCCATCTCACCCTATGATCCCTCCTCTCCTCACCTGGTTCCCATAAAAAATCCCTCATTACCTTCTCTAGCCTTCTACAAATCCCCACTAGCATTCTAAAGACTGAAAGGAAGTACACTGGCAGATTTTGCTAATGTTGATTTGATCAAAGTGATTCTCCCACCCATCGATAGATAATTCCTTTTCTAGGAGGCAAGCCTTTTTGAGAATCTATCCACCACCGGGTTCCAAAAATTCACACTTCTAGAATTTCCCTCCAAAGGTAAACCCAAATAAGTCATAGGCCACTAACATACCTCACACCCCAAAATCATTGCACATTCATAAACTTCATCTTCCATGTTGATGCCTGCTACACAAGTCTTATTGAAGTTGACTTTTCAAAATTGTCATTTTCTCAAAAACTTGTGTCACCTCCTTCATATTCCTCACCCAACTCAGATCACCTCCCTCACAGACTAGAACAATATCATCAACAATTGCAAATGAGTGATAGGTACTCTTCCCACTCTCCAACCTCTCATCAAACCCCTCATATCTGCTCTCTAAAAAAGAACACCCAGTACTTCTACTAGAGTGAACAAGAAAGGAGAAAGAGGATCCCCCTGTCGAATTCCTCTGATGGCTGGGAAGTGGTCAACCACTATGCCATTAGTCAAGAGTGAGTAATGACAGGTACTAATGCAACCCTTAATCCACTTACACCACTTATCTCCAAAGCCAAAATTCCTCATAACTTCCACTAAGAAATCCCGGTCTACCAAGTCATAAACTTTCACTAAATCAAGCTTGCAAACCAATCCTTTCTTTCCAGATCTCTTTAGCTCCTCCACACTCTCATTGGCAATAAGAATTTGATCCAAGATCTGCCTATCCTGCACGAAGGCCCCTTGATTTAAAGAAATAATAGAAGGAAGCACTGATCTAATTCTTCTTGATAGCACCTTGGCAATGATTTTATAAAGACTATGAACAAGACTAATGGACGT
Source organism: Nelumbo lutea (assembly GCF_056320005.1). Lineage (NCBI taxonomy): Eukaryota > Viridiplantae > Streptophyta > Magnoliopsida > Proteales > Nelumbonaceae > Nelumbo > Nelumbo lutea. The sequence goes on along the minus strand of NC_142691.1, from coordinate 59,557,905 downwards.
AAAGTCCTTGGGATGTAATGCTCCTGCCTTCTTTGGTATCAAGGTGATGAAGGTAGAATTTAGACTTGGATTAATTACCCCTCTGTTAAAAAATTCATTAAATACCTTTTGGATATCCTCCTTCAGAATATCCCAATAGTCTTGGTAGAAAGCCATAGTAAAGCCATCGGACCTGGTGCTTTAGATCTATCCATTGTAAAGATTGCTTCCTTTATTTCCTCCAACTCAAACCTTCTTTCTAACCATCTTTTTTGATCCTCCTCAATTCTTGGCGACTCTAATCCATCCACACCAAGTCTTTTAGAAAGAGGTTTTGGAGATCGACTTGAAATGGTTAACAACGGCACTAGCAATTTCAAATTGTTGATCAATTGTTTCCCCTTCAACTTCCAACTTTGATATGAAAATTTTCCTCCTGTCATTGTCTAAGGTATGGAAAAATTTCGTATTTCTATTCCCTTCCTTCAGCCATGTTTGCCTAGATTTCTGCCTCCAAGAGATCTTCTCTTTAAAAAGAATGTCCTCCAGTTCCTTTCTCAGCCTCCCTCTTTCTTGCTTTTATCTTTCTCCAAAAAATCCATCATTTTCTTTACTATTCAGCATTTTAATATTATCAATTACCTCCTATTTCTTCTTTTCTAATCTGCCAAATTGTTGATCATTCCAAATCCTGATCCTTGCTTTCAACTCTTTAAGCTTATGCTGAAACTTCATACCCTCCCACTTATCACTAATATTAATCTCCATCCACTAGTCCTTTACCTTTTCTCTAAACCCTTGGTGACTAAGCCACATGTTCTCAAACTGAAACCGGGCTGGACCATTTCCTCTTAGTTCCACCTTAGATAAAGAGATAAGCTAGTGGTCATAGGTTAACCTAGGTAGAGCCAAAGAGGTCAAATCTCCCCAGTGGGCTTCCCAATCCACTGTAAATAAAAATCTATCAAGGTTAGAGCAGATTGGGTTAGATTGCATATTGGACCAAGTGAAATTACTACTCCCAAGAGGCACCTCCTTCAATTCACAATTGTTTATGAATTCATTAAACTTCCTCATACTTGTGGTTTCCCTTTGTCTCATCTTGTTAGACTCCTCAACAAATCTTATTACATTGTAGTCCCCTCCAATACACCATGGTCCATCCCACAATCCCCGTATATCTTCAAGCTCTTCCCACATTTCATTCCTCTCCCTATACCCATTAGGTCCGTAAATGCATGTTAACACCCATTCAAAACCATCCTCTTCATTTCGAAATTTGAGACATTGTAAACTTCCCTATCAATTCCTCTTTTCTCAGCAACATGCTCTTCTATATTACTACCCATAGTTTTCAAGGCGCCAAGGCGAGGCTAGGCGACAGGGGGCGCCTAGGTGACACCTAGGCGATGGATATTTTTAAGTAAAACCCTAGATCCTAGGGTATTTCCCTAGGTTCCATAACCATCTTTCCTTAATAATTATTCATAATTTTCATAAGAAAAGTATAAATTTCATGTTTAAGTCTAGAAAATCAACATTTTATGAGAAGAAAAAGAACAAAGTAAAGAAAATTCAAAAAATATAGGGCCTGAACCCCTACTTTTGTTATAGGGAAGAAGAAAAGAAAAGGTGGAAGAAGAAGAGGAAGAAGAAGTGGAAGAAGAAAATGTGTGGATTAGACAAAATTTTAAGTTCTTCCCTTGCTTATAGGTTCAGGTTTTGAAAATTTTGAGGGTTCAATCAAGGATCAAAATTTTGATATGATACGCCCCGTATCGAGTGTATTGTATTGTATCTTTGGGGTCCCGATACTTGTTTACAGGTGTTTTCGGTGACCCATTTTTTTAAATAATATATATTTAAAAATGAAATTGAAAACCAAAGAAAAAAAATAGGGGGAGTATCGTTATAAGTACCAATACACCTCTGCCAATACACAAAGGTGTGTCGATACTGCGAACCATGGGTTCAATACAACAGTTAGCAATGTTTGCATTGATTAAACCCTTAAAAAAAAGAAAATAATAAAAAAAATTAGTATATAAACACATAAAATGAATATTTTAGTTTAATAATGTCTATTTTATATAGTGTCAAAAAATAAAAAATCTAAAAGTATTTTATAACCTAGTGTACAAAACTGCTAGGCAACTGGGCGAGGTGAGCCTCCAAGGGCGCCTTGTCACCTAGGCATTGCCTAGGCGCCCGCCTTGACAACTATGGTACTACCATACCACCTGAGGAATCTAATGACAGTGACATTGCCCAACCAATGCCCCTAGACCTCCATATACTTCTGGCCATCTGTCATTAAATGTCGAAAGCTTAGTTTCTTGCAAGAAAACAACCTCCGACTTCTCCTTCTTCAGCAATTCCTTTATTAGGGCTCTCTTCCTCGCACTCCCTAACCCTTGAACATTCCAACTGATCATTTTCATCAAGTCACTTCGCTTTTGTATCCCTTGGCTCCTTGTCTTACTTGCCTCCTCTTCTCCTACCTTTCCTCTCACTAAACTCTCTATCTCCCTGCACATCAAGCTTTAACCTCTCCACTTCACTCATCTTCCTTTTTCTCACCTTCACCTCAGTTTTCTTGGTCCTTAAGTAGTTTTTTAGGTCATTAGGATTCTTCACCTTAAAAACCAACTTCTCCACAATACTTTCTGTCCTGTCTTCTTCCTTTTTGTCTGCCACCAACCCTTCCCCCCTGTTCATTTCTTCCTTCCTCTCTGTGTGTTTATTTTCCTCTAACACCTTTCTCGTCATTTCTTTCAAATGTTGTGCAATTAAACCCCAAATTCTTTCTCCCATCTCTTCAACAACTACAGTCTCACCCCCAATATCCGTGACAGTCGTTGTTGCATCCACGGCCTGCAGCAAAAGGAGAGGCTGGAAACCTGGAGAGTTGGCATGAGACAGTGAATTCACATTAGCACCCAAAAACAAATTAACTGCTGTACCTGGGGGGGGGGAAGGGACAGAGGAATTTCCTTTCCCATCACAGGAAGAGGAGGAACACGATCTTTAATAGGGTAGACCTGCTGGGAACCAAATTCCGGGAAGGAATTCACCTGTGAAAAACTTCCTGTGCTCTGTGTCTTATCCCTGCCTGGCAAACCTTTATTAAGCCTTTGGTAATCCTTGATAGTCTCATTACCACTACCCTGTTTGAGGTTCTAATTGGAAATGGACCATCTAGATTTGTAGCAGTGTTTTCGAGCCTCCCATTCACGCAAGGTTGGGCCTCAAACACACTATCACTAGTCGATGCTGAAACATTGGAAGTGGAAAAAACCGGCTCCGTTGTCTCACCGTCAAACAGATTGCCGAAGTTCAGAACCTCTGTATCTGCCTGTGATTCAACACTACCTGGAACAGACTCTACCTCATCTTCAGATTCGTCCTCTGACACGTCACAGTCCATCCAGCCTCCTTCCATTAGATCTTTTTCCTCTGATCTGGTTCGATTGTACCTTGGATTAGGCTGATCAGCAGGGATTTTTATCTTGCCAATTCCTTCCATTCTTTGTATAGGAACCCAATGCAAAGAGGAACGTGAACCAGACTTAGCCGTAGCAGGAGCCTTGTTTTGCTCTGTTGGAGAAGATGATAGACCAAAACTTTTGTCCCCTGTATCTTTCATTTTACCTCCTCCCACGTGACTATTTAGTGAGTCACATGAGCCAGAGACCCACTCTGACCTCTTCAACGGGTCGGATCTAGCCACCTCTTGTGTAACCGAAGCTCCTATCAGTCCACAACCTGGGTCTGACCCAAGTCCAGACCGAACTATTTCAACAAAGGGTTTTTTCTTCATTCCTCTGGGGCAAATTCAATTTTATTTGAATATTTACTAATTCTTGTTGCCCCCTTTTTTTTGTTAGTCGAGAAAGACTGTTCGCCTTCCCCTTTCATCATATCCACTCCTTCCTTCATTCTCCTAATGCCACCTGGAAACTACCTTTCCAGCTCATCACCTTCCAGCTCTCGACCTCCCTGCCACTGCGACGCTTCAACTGCCGTTGCAAACCACAGGTGCCACCACCTGCCTTCCACCGGGAGCTTGCAATACCTAGGGATTAAATATGGCTTAACCCCGGCGATCCTCATTTTCACGGCGAACAAGTTATCAAAACTATAACCTTCAAGCTTGCCTCCTAGAGCTGTTACAATTTTTTCAAACACTTCCTCCTTCCAGAGATTGAATAGTAGGCCTGCAACCTTCACATCAGCTCTAAGGTCATCGATTTCAGTTTCATTACACGACATATTCCACCGCTCGATCAGTGCCAGGCCTTCTCCTGTTTTAAACGTTGCCAGTTCCAGCTTCTCTTCTCCGACATCTAGTAAAGCCCTGTTTTCACAGAAAGGAAGTAGTGCAGCCGTTGCTTTAATGTGAAGCTCTTTCTTCACTGACTCTAGAACCCCCTGCCAGTCGTTCACCTTTTTCTGAAAAGTAATAACATATCTATTGGCCCAGACCCCTTTCTCTACCTCCATCGCAAGTTTAGTTGCAGATTGAGAACTCACAACAACCATATAGATATTCTCTTTTTCAAAAGGGTCTGGAGTTCAGGTTTCGTAGGTTTGTTCTTGTTCTGCTTCCACTGTCTCCACTTTACCGCCAACCTTAACACCCTCTTCGATGAACATCAAGAAATTTTGCAGGGAATCTGTGAACAACTTCCACCCCCTGCTTTTCTTGCCTTCTGGCAGGCATATCATTTGTTTCCTCCCTCCTTGAAACTCTTCTATTACTACTGTAACGAACCGCCCCTTCTGGTTCCATCTAAGGATTGCTTCATATTTCCGGTCCAAAGATGACATCGAACTTTTCCATCCTTGCTTCTTCACTGATCGTATAGCTCCATCAACGAAGCCTTGTAGCCACTGCAAAACATCTCCAATCAGGAAAACCGTAGCCCTTCTTTCCTCCCTTATCTTCAAAGACCACTGTTCTTTGATTCTTTGTTCTTCCAAGACAAATTTTTTAGCTTCAATCTGCAACACTCGTCTCCACTTGGTTGCTTTCACGAATCTTCCCTCTGCCATTATCAGGCACTTTGCTTGAAAACCTTTACGTGTTTCTCCGTTGCCGGAATCTGCCGCCGTCACCGGAGCTGGCCACCGACACCAGCAATCATCCTCATAGAGAAGTTAGCAATGTGCACGATCATCTTCTGCTCTCATGAATTGGCACTTCTTCTTAATGAGGGTTTTAATAATACTAGAACCAAGTTGGTAGTTTGCATTGTTCTCAACTTCTATCTATGGTGTAAACACTTCATTAGTTAGCAATGACTCTCCACTGGATCTAGTCATGATTGGGTTCCAATTTGTATACCTCATTCAAATGGATTCCTAGAACTGCCAACAGCCTGGCAAATGCATTAGCTAATGCTGGAGCAGAAAGGAATTTTTTGGATTGGGGTGAACCAGGGCCTTGAATCATTTTGTAACTCTGTAATTTAATTGTATTTTTGTGAGTCATGCTGGCTTTGTAACTCATGCCCTGCTGTTCTTCTATGGGTAGCTTGGATTTTTCTTAATGAAATTCTGTTATTTACCAAAAAAATTCTTAGATGATGATGATTTTATTGATCGATGAAAAATATGTTTATTGATTTGCCACTTTTGCTAAATTTGTGCAGAAGTAACATTTGTTCAAGGAGTTTGTAGCACTAACAGTTAGTGCCAATCTATAAGATGACATATTTCTCTATTTTAGTTTTATATTGGTCTTTATGTCGGTGCTGATTATTCTATTTTATTACAGGTGTCATGATGCAGAACAAAAACTTGAAGAAAGGGAGAGACATCCTTTTAATAGCAGAGAGAAGCATGCATTGTATCCAGTGAGTTTTCTAGAAAGGAACCATGCAATTGCTTTGTTTGGGCCAGAATGTTTAATGTATATTTTCTGGACTAGATCATCTCTCTAAATTCTAGTTAGTAAGGGAGAGACATCCTATTAATAGCAGAGAGAAGCATGCATTGTATCCAGTGAGTTTTCTAGAAAGGAACTATGCAATTGCTTTGTTTGGGCCAGAATGTTTAATGTATATTTTCTGGACTAGATCATCTCTAAAATCTAGTTAGTAAGTTACATTGAAGCTCTCTAATTTGAGAGTTCTAGTGGTTTAAGTGGATGGACTTAGATGTGTATTCTAATAATTTTATTCTTGAATATTCATGAGAATAATTGTTGTTAAGTAGAACCTTGTGATCCATCAACACATATTTCCTTGTATTTTTGAACTCTGATGCCTTTTCTACTATAAATGTGCATCAGTATAGACGACATCTTATTTGAGAATCTATGCAGGTTGAAATTAATGATGTACCTGGAGATACCAAGGATAAAGATGAAATTCTTGAGAGTGAATTCTTTGACACTAGGCAGGCATTTCTGAGTCTTTGTCAAGGAAACCATTATCAATATGATACTTTAAGGCGGGCTAAGCATTCTTCTATGATGGTCCTATATCATCTTCATAATCCAACTGCACCTGCTTTTGTGACTACATGCAACATCTGCCATCATGACATTGAGGCCGGTCAAGGTTGGCGCTGTGAAATCTGTCCTGATTATGATGTATGCAATAATTGTTATCAAAAGGATGGAGGCGTGGAGCATCCTCATAAGTTAACTAATCATCCATCAATGGCTGATCGTGATGCACAGAACAAGGAGGCTCGGCAGAAACGAGTTTTGCAGGTCTCTCTCTTTCTCTCTCTCCCCAAACCCTTACACCTAGATATTCACACCCTAAAAAAACCATCAAACATCCTGATTGTGCTACTTTAGAATTTTGTTAGAAATTGCAGGTATTTTTTCTTGGTTGAATCTGTGTTACTCCTTTAATTATAATATGCCTGTCTGTGCACAGTTTAGCTCGACTAGTTGAGTGGCTGGTGGTGTGGTCAGTCTTTAGCCCCACCAATCCAGTAACATTGATAGATTGCTTGACCGTTATCAAGTTTTGTGTGCTTCTAAGGGGATAACCATTACTATTATTCCATTTTCTATTTTAAGGCATCATTTTACCTCTGTATTTGAGATGCTCCTGCTGTATAGGTGTGCTTGCCCAAGGGTCTGAGGAGTGTGGTTTGAAGGATTGGTAAGGAGGGAATGGCTGGACCCTGAGACGGGATGCTCTATGTGCTCTCCTAAGAGGGATCAGCCTTGGTGGCTAATTGTCAGCCACTATGTGCCCTCCCCCAGTACAATGATGAGTCCTACTTATATATTTTCTCCTCTTTCTTAAATGGGATAATTTTTGGAATCTTCTAATTATGCCATGTCAGCTAGATGGCTAGTTGTCAACCACTAGCTCATATGCTTAACTCAAGGTTTGGTTATATTTTCTATTTTGTGACTCCGGTTGGGCCGGGCTGGCTCAATTTTGGTTCGAGACAGGTTATACTGGGTCTATGATCTTTTACATGTCTATGCCCTTACACCTGCTATTTTTTGGGTGCTACTAAGGGGATAATCATTACTATTACTCGTTTTGTATGCTTAGGAACCATTTTTCCTCTGTACTTGAGATGCTCCTGCTATTTTTTTTACCACATTTATTTTTCAAGCATCACCATCATTGTCATCGTTGTCATCGTCTAAGCCTTGCCCAACTATGTGGGGTTGACCACATGATGTATCCTGTTTCTCCATTCCATTCTGTTCAGTGGCATATCCATCGTTAAATTATGGGTGCATATTTCCTTTCGTAAACTCGTTAAATTATATGTTCAGCCTCTTGTCAGTTCTTTACTCTTCTGTTCTTATGTTTTCAGTATTTTATTCTGTATTGGGAAATTCTATTGATAGTTTAGGTTGTCCATTCAATGATAACTGGTTGAATTATTTAGAGATGAGTACTAAATGACCTTTAGATTCCTCTATATGGTATCATAGTCTGCCCTCTCATGTTCCCATCTCTGTCCCAGATTCATTGGATTAAACAAAAGGGTTGGAGATTTAATTAAGTTTGACATGACATAAAACTTGAAAAATGGCAGGTTCAAAAACTAGATGTTAACACATGGCATAAGCATATTGCATGGAATATTCGTACCTGTATCATGGCTGAGATTTTAGGAAATGAATAGTTGCATTGCCATTTCTCATATCTGTGTCCATGTCTGTATCTGTATGAACATCATAGATGGTTAGCTAGTTGGTTGTGCTAGATCAGTTTTTTTGGTAGAATAGTAATTACAGGATTTTTATAAATGGTAGTCCAAAATTAATAGTAATTTTGTTGTTTCACACTCCTATTTGTGTCCAAATCTATTCCTTATTTTAGTGACATTATTTAGGTGTTCTATTGCTAGATCTGACTTTGATAAAAATTTTACGTATTTTAAAACTTTTTGTGATTGGTCTTGTTTGTTAAAGGTATTTAACATCTTTGGATACCTCTGGTAGCAATTCATAGCTAAATTTTGGGCCTAGTATTGTTTTGAGTGATATTGAGTAGGGTTTGAATGTCCAGTTGCAAGTTGGCGAAACTTTAGATTTGAACCATAATCGAGAGGGGAGTGGTTTTTTTGGCATCTTTTGGTTGTGGTCACACTTCTTAGTTGAGGATCCTTGGTAATTTCTGTTGCAATGGAGGTGACTGCTGAATCATTGAAGTGTTTCCAGCACCATGATTCAATGTGCTGTACATGTTTGATGAAATATTTAAAGGACTATAGGTTTGTGTTAATGGAAAATCTGTCTTGAGTAGGTCCAATTATTTTATGTTCTTGTGTGATTAGGGTTATTTGATATGTTACAGTCCTGGTATAGTCATAGTTGTCAAGACGATGCCTAGGCGACAAGGCACCCTTGGAGGCTCGCCTCGCCTAACCACCAAGCAGTTTTCTATAGTGTGCTAGACAAAACTTTTATATTCTTAATTTTTTGAGGTTATAAGTTTGAAATAGGCATTTTTAAACTTAAATATTCATTTTGTGTGTAAATATACTAATTTCTTTCTATTATTTTCTTATTTGTTAGGGTTTAATCAACACAAACATTGCTAAGTGCTGTATTGAACCCTGAAAGACTTCAAAACTTGAACCAATAAGTAAGGAAGAACTTAAAATGTTGTCTAACCAACACATTTACTTCTTTTTCTTTACTAATTTTGTGTGTCTATACTATATACCAATTTTCTTCTTCCACCTTTTTCTTTTCTTCTTTTCCTATAACAGAAATAGGGGTTCAACCCTTATATTTTTTGAAATTTCTTTTCTTTCTTCTTTTTTTCTCATGAATATGTTGGAATATGTTGATTTTCTATACTTTAACATGAAGTTTATATTTTTTCTCATGAAAATTATTTATAATTATTAAGGAAGCATGATTATGGAACCTAGGGAACTACCCTAGGATACATATTTTTACTTGAAACCTAGGGAACTACCATGGGTATAGTGTTCCTCATACTGTCATATTTGTTGTTTTATCTTTGATGATTGGTAGTGTTTTGTTGTCATTGGCTGTGTCTTTTGGTAGGAACTATGATCCTCCACAAGGTATTGTGTTGTTAATGCATTGGGCAAGAGCCATTAGTTACCATGAGTATCATCTAATCAGTTAAGGATTTGTGTTGTCATGGTTAGGAGTCAAAAGTGCTTTTGAGTATGATTAAGCTGTTGGATCCCTGTAGGCGTGGTGTAATAGCTAGTTGTTGTCATGCTAGAATCTCCTTGTTTTACTCACGAGAAGCTTTGAGAGATCCAATGGTTGTGTTGATACAAAGGTTACATCATTTCTTTTTAGGCAAACTGGCTGGTGTTATCTTCAGGGAAATATTGAATTATTTAAGTTGTGGTGCATGTTAGGAATGGAGGTATTTTAAGAAGTGATTTTTTTGGAAGGTAAAAGGAGAAATTTTATTGAAATCGAAAAAAAAACTGATTACAAGCACATGGAGGTGTTAAGATAACACCCTAAACCCCCTTGTTCCTTAGCAAGCACATAGAGGTGGTAAAAAGGGAAGCACCATAGCCACTTTTCTAGTAGAGCCTTGTTCCTTAGCAAAAGGTTCCTTACTCCTAAACCCCCTTGTTCCTTGGGTTTGCTAACCTGTTCCCAATTTATCAAATGGCCCTTCCTTTCCTCTCCTGGATCCCAAAGGAAGTCTCTCATGTATTTCTCTAAGTGCCTTGCTACCCTAGAAGGGATTCTAATGGTTGAGAGGGAATAAATGGCGAGGTTTTCCAAAGTGGCTCTAATCAAGGTTATTCTTCCACCCAAGGAAATGTAATTCCTCTTCCACAAGGCTAGCTTCCTATCAAATCTTTCAACGATTGGCTTCCAAAACCCATCCGACCTTGGGTTTCCTCCTAAAGGTAGACCTAAGTAACTAATTGGCCAATTTCTGATCTCACAACCCAGGATCTCAACAAATCTTAGGAGTTTCCCTTCTTCCAAGTTGATCCCTACAATTACCACTTTTCGTCCAATTTATCCTCAATCTAGTCATCCCCACAAAATTTTTCAACAACACCTTATGGTTTGCCACCAATTTCCCACTATTTCCTTCACAGAAAAAGATAGTATCATTTGCAAATTGGAGGTGGGTAACAACCACCTGGTTTCTACCTAACCTCCAAGCTCTTATTAGTCTTTGGAGGTGAGATTTTGACACCATTTTGCTTAGAACTTCTGCCACTAGGGTAAAAAGGAAAGGGGATAGGGGATCTCCTTGCGTAATTCTTCTCTTAGTCGGAAAGAAATGCTTCACTCGCATGAAGCAGTTCTTTTGAGGCCTTAAGTCTGTAGCCTCTTCTCTCTTCTTCTTCTTCTTCTTCCTTCCTTTCTTCTTCTTCTTCTTTTGCTCAATATGGTATCAGAGCAGGACCGACTAGGCCTGGAAAACAACCAGCTGAGGTCTCTCTTCACTGCTGCGTAGAAGCTATAGTTCTGATGCTCGAAGACAAGGAAGAACGCTGACTGTTCAACTTCCTAGCGCAGAAAAGGGTTTTGCTACATGTTTTCTGGGGTTGCTCGGCTAAGAAGACTGTAGAAAACCATCCCAGATGTACGAAGAAGGGTTCTGGTCTGCAGAGAAGATTGGGTCCATGAGTGTACTGCCTATTCACAGTTCGGGTGACCTGGGTACTGAACTGAAGTTTCTCTGTTTATGGTTCTTTTGTTGCACTCTTTTGATGGACTGTTAATGTCCTAAAATCTGAGTAGGGAATGTTCGACTATTTTTTTTCCCTCCTCCGATTGTGTGTTGCTCTATTCAGCTCTCTAAGGGACTGTTGTTGAACCCTAACCCCTAAGTGACTGTTCGGCTGCCCTGGAAAGTGGATATCAGCCGATTAGGTGTGGCGAAGCACCACTTGTATTGCTGTTCCTACTGAGAAGCTGCATGAAAGTTGTAAAATTGTAGGTCATTTAGACCTGGTTACACTGCAAGTGCAGTGTCCGTATATTGTTTTGTGGACTCCTACAAAGTGTAGGTCATGCAATCTAATACTGCAGCTGTAGTGTTTGTGTTTGGTTCTCTTGAAACCAAAAATCAGCAAGTGCCTAGTTGTGCCTTTGATTCTAAACCTAGAATCATGAATAAGGAAAAATTGTGGTGCACTAATTGTTAGAAGCCCCGACACACCAAAGATACTTGTTGGGATCTCCATGGGAAACCAAAGTGGGCTTAGGATCTACCTAAGAAGCAAGGCTCAGATGTAATTAGAAGGTCTGGGCAACAAGGTACCAAGAAACACCACATGGCCAACATGGTTACTCGGGAGAATCACCCCTCCACTTCTAATATGACTCAAACACCACATGGCCAACATAGCTACTCTAGATCTGACCCAAGGGAGGATATTGTAAACTCCTTCCGTGACCATTTGGAGGTTTATGGTAGAGCAATTCGCCAGATGGATGCTCCTCCCACCACCTCTTTTGCATCCACATCAGGTAATCCTGCCACAACTTTCCATGTTGCTTCTCACAACCTTGACTCTCCATGGATCATTTATTCTGGAGCGTCAAAACACATGACTGGTATGTCCTCTTACTTTCAAACTTATCACCCTCTTTCCGGAAGAGATAAAGTGAGACTAGCTGATGGATCATACACTTCCATAGCTGGTCAAGGAACTCTCTCTCTTCCCCTCGGCCTTACTCTTTCTGATGTTCTCTTACTTGAGAATACGGCTGGCCTTCATGTTACAGAATCTATGAGTCAGTTCAAAAAGAGTAAAATGTATTTGTGGCACTGTCGTCTGGGTCATTTGTCTTTTGAGACCCTGAAAGTTGTTTTCTCAAAACTGTGTAAGTCAGTGTCTGTTTCTAATTTTTCTTGTCAAACGTGTCAGTTAAGCAAGCATTGTAGAACTCAATTTCCTCAAAGAAACAGTAAATCTGAGTTTCTTTTTCACATTGTGCATTCTGATGTGTGGGGCCCTGTTACTTTACCTTCTGAGAGTGGCTACAAGTACTTCATTACCTTCATTGGCGACTATTCCAGATACATTTGGGTATATCCAATGCGAACCCGTGAGGAAGTACAAAAAATTATCCAAGATTTTCAGCGGATGGTCTTCACCCAATTTTAGACCGAGATTCAAATATTTCAGTCAGACAATGCAAAAGAGTTTTTTCATAGTGACCTCACGGAGTTCTTTGCTTCACATGGCTCTCTCTTCATCGGAGCTCTTGTGCCCATACGCCACAACAAAATGGTGTGGCTGAATGGAAGAACCGACACCTCCTTGAAGTGGCACGGGGTTTACTACACATGAATGTTCCCAAACGATTTTGGCTTGAGGCTGTCCTTTGTTCTACATACCTCATTAACCGAATGCCCTCTCGTTGGTTAGAGTACAAAGCCCCACATCAGCTTCTCTTTCCTAAGGGCCCTCTTCTTTCTATCCCTCGTGTTTTTGGTTGTCGGTGCTTTGTCCAAAACCTATCTCCCACCCGGGGGAAATTGGGCTCTCGTGCTATCCCGTGCATATTTCTTGGCTACTCATTCTCTCAGAAAGGGTATTGTTGCTTTGATCCTGTTTCTCAGAGATTCTATGTCTCCATGGATGTTGCCTTCTTTGAAGATGAGCCCTTCTTTCTTGTTTCTCCTCAGGGGGAGTGTAGGTATGAGGAGAAATTGGTTTAGATTCCTCCTCTTCCTAATCCTTCTCCTTCTCCCACTTCTCTTCTTGATCCTCTACCTTTCCGTGTTTTTTCTCGTCATCGCAAATTTCAACCAAGTTCAAGAGCTGTGGAGAATCCAGAAGCTGTACCTCAAGTGCCATCAAACTCCTCGGGGGAAGATCATACTCACTCAGGTAACTTGACTCCCAATGATGGTCCTGACCTCCCTGCTGCTAATGATCCTGACCTTCCAATTGCCCATAGGAAAGGTGTTAGTTGTGCACCACTCTACACCCCATTTCCAACTTTGTTTCCTATGAGGACATCTCACCTTCATTTCGTGCCTTCCTTACCTCCATTGACAGTATCCCTATTCCCAAGAATGTGGCAGAAGCTCTCTCAGTACTAGAATGGACAAATGCCATGAAGGAGGAAATTGATGCTCTTCATAAGAATGGCACGTGGGAACTTGTTGATCTCCCTAAGGGAAAGGATCCAGTTGGATGTAAATGGGTGTTCACTGTTAAGCATGGGGTTGATGGAACTGTGGAGAGGTATAAAGCTCGTTTAGTGGCAAAGGGTTTTACTCAAGTATATGGAATTGATTATGCAAAAACCTTTGTCCCTGTTGCCAAAATGAACTCTATTAGAGTACTTTTCTCTCTTGCTGCAAATCTGAATTGGGATCTACATCAGCTTGACATCAAGAATGCCTTCTTGAATGGTGACCTGGAAGAGGAAGTTTATATGATTCATTGCCCCTGTTGCCAAAATGAACTCTATTAGAGTACTTTTCTCTCTTGCTGCAAATCTGAATTGGGATCTACATCAGCTTGACATCAAGAATGCCTTCTTGAATGGTGACCTGGAAGAGGAAGTTTATATGATTCAACCCCCCGGTTTTTTGGCTCAAGGAAGTGAACAGAAAGTGTGCAAGTTAAAGAAGTCTTTATATGGGCCGAAGCAATCACCAAGAGCTTGGTTTAGCAGATTTCATACTGTAGTTCAGCAGAGGGGATACAAGCAATGTTAGTCAGATCACACAGTTTGTAAAAAGGGTAGAAGGTAAAATGGCTGCCCTAATAGTATATGTGGATGACATAATTGTTACTGGTGACTGGAAGGATGAAATTCAAAGTTTGAAGGGCTTCCTTGCCACTCAGTTAGAAGTGAAAGATCTAGGACCCGCCAAATACTTCCTTGGAATTGAGGTTGCCTGATCAAAAAAGGGTATCTTCATATCCCAAAGGAAATATGTCCTAGACTTGCTTAAGGACACTGGAAAGATTGGGGTTAAACCAGCTGACTCTCCCATTGACCCCAACCATAAGTTAAGTGACAGCCAAGGTGAACCTCTTAAGGATGTGAAGCAATTTCAGAGGCTTGTAGGAAGATTGTTGGACCTCTCTATGACTCGTCTAGACATAGCATATGCTGTTGGTGACCTCAGCCAGTTCATGCATGCACCTAGGTCCACTCATCTTGAAGCAGCGGAGAGAATACTGCGGTATCTTAAGAAGTTCCCAGGTGCTGGCTTATTATTCCAGAAACATGGACATTTGAGAGTTGAAATTTACATAGATGCAGATTGGGCTGGATCTCAAAGTGACAGAAGGTCTACTAGTGGTTATTGCATCTTTGTAGGAGGGAACCTTGTTACTTGGAGGAGTAGGAAGCAAACCGTGGTACCTAGATCCAGTGCTGAAGCTGAGTACCGTGCAATGGCACACGGAGTAGCCGAAGGTATGTGGATAAAGAATCTATTGGGAGAGTTGGGTTTTCCAGTTGACAAACCCATGACTCAACTCTGTGACAACAAGGCAGCTATAAGTATCGCTGCCAACCCGGTACTACATGATAGAACAAAGCACATTGAAGTTGACAAGCACTTTATCAGAGAGAACATCATCACAGGCGAAGTATGCACTCCATACATCTGCTCTGAAGACCAACTAGCTGACATCTTTACAAAAGGGCTAAACCATTCCAGATACCAAGGTCTCTGTGACAAGTTGGGCATGATTGATATCTATGCCCCAACTTGAGGGGGAGTGTTGACAGGTGTATTATATGTACTGTACGCAGGTTTAGTGCCCGCAGGTGTATTTTTGTAATTTTGTAGGCCTCTTGTGTTGTACGGCCAGTATAGTATAAATACAAATGCTTCACTCACATGAAGCAGTCCTTTTGAGGCCTTAAGTCTGTAGCCTCTCTCTTCTTCTTCTTCTTCTTCTTCTTCTTCTTCCTTCCTTTCTTCTTCTTCTTTTGCTCAATAAAATCCTTTGCTACACCATTGATAAGAATTGAGTAATGGACTGAGCTTAAACACCCTTTAATCTAAGATCTCCACTTGACTCCAAAGCCCAGTCCTTCTAGTATTTGAAGGAGGACTTCCCAATTAACTAGGTCATAGGCTTTTTCAAGATCTACTGTACACAGTCACATTAATCCCTTTCTCCATCCTTTTTTTTTTTTCTACAAGACATTCATTGGCCACCAAGATTTGATCCATAATCTGCCTTCCTTCCACAAAAACACCTTGGAAAGGTGAAATAATCGATGGTAACACCTTCTTAACCTTTCTGGTAAGACCTTTGACAGATTTTTATATACACTCCCAAGCAGACTTATTGGTCTGAAGTCTTTAGGGGTTCTTGCCTCCCTCTTCTTTGGAATCAATGTGATAAAAGTGACATTTACCCTTGGAGAAACCTCTCCTTTGAGAAAGAATTCATTGAAGACTTCCAACATGTTTGTTTTCAGCATATCCCAACACTATTGGTAAAAGGCCATTGAGAAGTCATTTGGCCTAGGGGCTTTAGATCTCTCTGTTGAGCAAGAGCAAGTGATAGACAAGAGGAGAGAAGAGAGGGAGAGAGGAGAGGAGAGCCGAGAGGACTGAAAGCCCCTATTGAACTTAGGGGGCGAAAGAATGATCTATTATTATTTATACTAGTTCAACCGAACAATAATCAAAGAGGAAATTACATCAGTACCCTTATGGTACTAAACCTGAATACATAAACATAAATGACTGACAACACTCCCCCTCAAGTTGGAGCATAGATATCAATCATGCCCAACTTGTCACAAAGATCATGATGTCTGGAAAGGTTTAAACCCTTTGTAAAGATGTCTGCAAGCTGGTTCTCAGAAGTGACATAGGGGGTACACACTTCGCCTGTGATAACTTCCTCTCTGATAAAATGCTTGTCAACTTCGATGTGTTTTGTTCTATCATGTAGCACCGGATTGGCAGCAATGCTTATAGCTGCTTTGTTATCACAAAATAAAGTTATAGGTTTGGTCACTGGAAAACCCAACTCCCCCAACAAATTCTTTATCCACATGCCTTCAGCAACCCCGTGGGCCATAGCACGATATTCAGCTTCAGCACTGGATCTAGCTACCACATTTTGCTTTTTACTTCTCCATGTAACAAGGTTCCCTCCTATGAAGGTGTAGTAGCCACTAGTAGACTTTCTGTCACTTTGGGATCCAGCCCAATCTGCATCTGTATAAACTTCAACTTTCAAATGTCCATGCTTTTGAAACAACAAACCAGTACTTGGATACTTCTTCAAATATCAGAGGATTCTCTCTACTGCTTCAAGATGAGAAGACCTAGGAGCATGCATGAATTGACTGAGGACACCAACAACATATGCAATGTTTGGGTGAGTCATAGAAAGGTATAACAATTTCCCTACAAGTCTCTGAAACTGTTTCACATCCTTGAGTGATTCACTACAGTTGTCACCTAATTTATGGTTGGGGTCGATGGGAGAGTCAACTGGCTTCACCCCCATCTTTCCAGTGTCCTGAAGTAAATCTAAGTCGTATTTCCTTTGAGAAATGAAGATACCCTTCTTTGATCGGGCAACTTCAATTCCAAGGAGGTATCTGGCAGGTCCTAGATCCTTCACTTCAAACTGAGTTGCAAGGAAAAGTTTCAATTTCTGAATTTCATCCTCCCAATCACCAGTAACAATTATGTCATCCACATAAACAATTAGAGCAGCAATTTTACCTTTTCCTTTTTTCACGAACAGTGTGTGATCTGACTGACATTGCCTGTATCCTTTTTGTTGAACTGCCACATGGAATCTACTGAACCAAGCTCTTGGTGATTGTTTCAGCCCATATAAGGACTTCTTCAACTTGCACACTTTCTGTTCATTTCCTTGGGCTAGAAACCCAGGAGGTTGATTCATGTACACTTCCTCTTCAAGGTCACCATTCAAGAATGCATTCTTGATGTCCAGTTGGTGTAAGACCCAATCCAGATTGGCTGCAAGAGAGAAAAGGACTCTAATGGAATTCATCTTGGCAACGGGGGCAAAAGTTTTAGCATAATCAACTCCATACACTTGAGTAAATCCCTTTGCCACTAAGCGAGCTTTATACCTTTCCACTGTTCCATCTGCCTTATGTTTGACTGTGAACACCCATTTACATCCAACTGGAACCTTTCCCTTGGGAAGATCAACAAGTTCCCATGTGCCATTTTTGTGAAGGGCATTAACTTCTTCCCTCATGGCATTTGTCCATTCAGGAACTGAAAGAGCTTCTGCCACATTCTTAGGGATAGGGACACTGTCAATAGAGGTAAGGAAGGCACAGAATGAGGGTGAAATGTTCTCATAGGAGACAAAGTTGGAAATGGGATGTTTTGTGGTGCACAGTCTGACCCCCTTCCTGTGAGCAATAGGACGGTCAAGATCATTAGCAGTAGAGGAATCATTTTCAATAGGTTCAAGGACATCATTGGGAGCTAAAATACCTGAGTGAGTATGATCCTCCATTGAGGAGTCTGGTGGCATAGGATGTACAGCTTCCGGATTCTCTACAGCTCTTGGATTTGGCTGGCCTTTGCGACGGCGAGAAAAAACACGAAAAGGTGGAGGGTCTGGGAGAGAGGGAAGCTGAACTAGTTTCTCCTCATGTCTACACTCCCCCTGAGGATAAACAGGATAGAAAGGCTCATCTTCAAAGAAAGAAACATCCATGGAGACATAGAATTTATGAGAAACAAGATCAAAAACACGGTAACCCTTTTGAGTGAAGGAGTAACCAAGAAATATGCAAGGTATAGCACGAGAGTCCAATTTCCCACGGGTGGGAGACATATTTTGGACAAAACACCGACAACCAAAGACACGAGGAGGAATAGAAAGAAGGGTAGCCTTAGGAAAGAGAAGTTGATGTGGGGCTTTGTACTTTAACCGACGAGAGGGCATACGATTTATAAGGTAAGTGGAACAAAGAACAACTTCAAGCCAAAAACGTTTGGGAACATTCATATGAAGTAGTAAACCTCGAGCCACTTCAAGGAGATGTCGGTTCTTCCGCTCGGCCACACTATTTTGTTGTGGTGTGCGGGCACAAGAGCTATGGTGAAGGGAACCATGCGAAGCAAAAAATTCCGTGAGGTCATTATGAAAAAATTCTTTTGCATTATCTGATTGGAAAATTTGGATTTCAGTTTGAAATTGAGTGAAGACCATCCGTTGGAAATCTTGAATGATTTTTGGTACTTCTTCCCTGGTTCGCATCGGATATACCCATGTAAATCTAGAATAATCATCAATGAGGGTAATGAAATACTTGTAGCCACTCTCAGATGGTAAAGTAACAGGGCCCCACACATCAGAATGAACAATGTGAAATGGAGATTTAGATTTACTATGTCTTTGAAGAAAAAGAGTTCTACAATGTTTACTCAACTGACACGTTTGAGAAGAAAAGTCAGAGATAGACATTGACTTAAACAGATCTGGGAATACAACTTTCAAAGACTCAAAAGACAAATGACCAAGACAACAATTCCATAAATAGACTTTTTTCTTACAGGACTGACTCATAGACTCTGGAACATGAAGACCAGCCTTATTCTCCAGCATGTAAAGTCCATCAGCCATACGACCCCTACCAATCGTCCTCCCCGAGGTCAGATCCTGAATCACACAATGAGAAGGAAAAAAAGTCACTGGGCAATTTAAGGAATTAGTAACACTACTAATAGAGAACAAATTAATGGGAAAGTTTGGAACATGAAGAACATCAGAGAGGATAAGGCCAAGAGGAAGAGGGAGGGTTCCTTGACCAGCTATGGAAGAGTATGATCCATCGGCTAGTCTCACCTTGTCTCTTCCAGAAAGAGGGTGATAGGTTTGAAAGTAAGAGGACGTACCAGTCATATGTTTAGATGCTCCAGAATCAATGATCCATGGAGAGTCATAGGTTTGAAAGTGGCAGGGTTACCTGACGTAGATGCAAATGAGGTTGAGGGAGGAGTATCCATTTGACGAATTGCTCTACCATAGAGCTCTAAATGGTCACGGAAGGAATTCATAATGTCCTCCCTCGGGTCGTCCAGTGAGATGTGTCTGAGTCACAGTAGAAATGGTAGGCTGATGCTCCCGAGTAGCCATGTTGGCCATGTGATGTTTCTTTGTATTTTGCTGCCCGTACTTGTTATTCACCTCTGAACTTTGCTTCTTAGTCAGATCTTGAGCCCATTTTGGTTTCCCATGAAGATCCCAACAGGTATCTTTGGTGTGTCGGGGTTTCTGGCAATGAGTGCACCACAATTTTTCCTTATCTTCTGTTTTTTTCTGGAGATCTCCTTTCTGGGAAGAAGATCCCCCACCAGTAGATACACCTCCTTTTGCAACTAACACAACAGCATCCCCACCAGGGTTGTTCATCAAATTTCTCCTGCTTTCTTTAGATTGTACAAGAGCATAGACTTCCTGAACAGAAGGGAGATCCTTAGAGCTGAGAATCTGAACTCTGATAGATTCATACATAGGATTCAGACCATGTAAGAATGCAAACACCCTTTGCTGGGAGACAATCTGATTGTACTTCTTAGCATCCTCATCACATTTCCAATCCACACTCTGGTAGTGATCCAACTCCTTCCAGGCAGATGTTAAGTCAGAGTAATAGACCGATAAACACCTCTCCCCCTGTCTACAAGTAGAAGATGTTGCCTGCAGTTGATAAATTTTGGCATAGTGTCTCAATTCTGAATATGTAGACTTTGCTTGTTCTCAGATTTCATTCGCAGTTTCAGCCCACATGACATTCTTCCTGATTTGAGGCTGCATGGAAACCAAGAGCCAGGACATAACAATACTGTTCTCTTGATTCCATCTATCATATTCAGCACTCCCGGAGGATGGTTCTTTTATCCTCCCATTAATGTAGCCTGTCTTCCTTCTTGCAGTGATGTATAACTTGATCCCTCTTGACCATTGTAGGTAATTTAATCCATCAAGAGGAACAACAGCCATAGGGAAGGATAGGTCACCACCCCCACTCATTCCATTCAGCATCGTGGAGATTCCAGATGTGGCTGAATCTTCATTATTCATGATTTCAGGTTTAAGAACACACAACACCCAAGGCACACTGCCTCACAGAGCTGTTACAGAAAAGGGATCTTATGTCCTTCAGTCCACAAAAGAAGAAGCACTTGCTATTTCAGCGTACAACTAGGTACTTCTGACCTGCTGTTTCACAGAGTGCCAAGAACAAGCACTGTTGCTGCAGCACTTGGACTAGTCTGTATGACCTACAATTTTTGTAGGAATCCAATGAACAAACATACAAACACTGCAATGCAGTACATAACCAGGTCTGTATGACCTACGGTTCTACAGTTTTCATACAACTCCTTAGTAGAAGAGAAACACAAGGTGATAGTTCACCATACACCTAATCGGCTGACACCAACTTCAGGGTAGCCGAACAGTCACTGAGATCAATAATGTAGCCGAACAGCAAGAACAGTCAAGGAAAAAACTTCAGTCCATCAACAATGTAGCCGAATAGTAGTGACACACCAGAGGAGAACACCACATTCGAAATTTAGGGCATCAACAGTCCATCGAAGGGTGCAAGAAAAAAGAACAACAAAAAAAGTTTCAGTTGAATACCAGGGCACCCGAACAGCAGATGGACAGTACCTTCTTGAACTCCAGCCTCTCTGCAAACCAGAACCTCCTCTTCGTACAACAGGTGACAACCTCTCTACAGCTGAGCAATCAATGAAAACAACATATGGGCTGGAATACGAAAAGACTCTGTACCAGAACTCTTTTCTGCGCTAGGAAGCTGAACAGCCAGGCCGACACCTTCTTCCTTCTTGAAGTCGAGCATCAGGGATACAGCTTCTAGGAGATGAAGAGGCAATCTACTCGGCATTGAAGAATGACCTCAACTAATTTGTTTTTAGGCCTGGACGAACTTGCTCTGATACCATGTTGAGCAAGAGCAAGTGATAGACAAGAGGAGAGGAGAGGAGAGCCGAGAGGACTAAAAGCCCCTATTGAACTTAGGGGGCGAAAGAATGATCTATTATTATTTATACTAGTACAGCAAACAGTAATCAAAGAGGAAATTACATCAGTACCCTTATGGTACTAAACCTGAATACATAAACATAAACGACTGACAACACTCTCCATTGAGAAAATTGCTTCCTTGATTTCTTCTAGGGAAAAATTCCTTTCTAGAGAGAGAGAGATTGCTCCTCTGAGACAATATCCCCCCCACCCCCCAACTCTAGCAGCAGGTTTGACAATACTCCATTTGAGTTTGAGAATATTTCCTTAAAATAATTTACAAAAATACTTGTAATCTCCTCCCCCCCCCAATTAGGTTATCTTATATTTATTCTATCCTTCCAAAGTGGGCTTTATTCCGTTCTTTTGTTTTTCCTATTAGCCTCTTTAGTTTTCTGGCAAAACCTATCATTTTCAGCCTCCCCAAAGGTCTGAATTCCCTCCACCATTCCTTCAACCTGATATTGAATGTGGGGTCTTTAAACCACATATTCTCAAATCTAAAAAGAGAGGGGCCTCCCCCTAGGATTTCTTTTTCAATGCAAATAGGTTAGTGGTCTGATGTAATTCTAGGTAGTCCTCTTTTTGTTTATTTTTTTATTTTTTATTTTTATTTTTGAAGGTAAAAAAGAAGAATTCAATAAAAAGAAAAGGCAGAATACTTGGGAGTTGTTGAGGAAACACCTCCAATCACAGCCAAGGAAACAACATTCACACAAACACTTACCTTAGAAAAAATTTTCAGCCAAAACCCATTACAACACCCTCAAAAACTTTCAAAACCAACTACCCCGAAAGAAACACAACAAAACTGAAACCCAAAATTTGAAACATCTGCATTAGCACACAAACTAATTCTGGGGACCAAATGCAGCACAACTACAGATTCACAAGCCTCACCCTTATCACCTGCAGCAAACCAACAGAACACTTTCTTCATCAATGATGTCTGACTCCTCCTTCCTCCCATTCCCCATTCCCCCTCCTTGACTGTATTCTTATTATTGCTTTCCTGCCTTCTATTCTATTCAAATTGTTTGATTGCCTTCCGCACTACCGCTTCTCCCCCCAAAAAGAAAAGACCAAGAGATTTCCCAACTGCTATCTGTCTATCAACTAGTTGGTCAACGCCACTTTTCCTTTCTCCATTGTATTTGCCTTAGTAGTATCTTCGGCATTATTCCTTCCTATTTCCTTCCCCCCCCCCCTTTCAATATTTTTTCTCCCCAACCATCTTTCTGCTATCTCTTCATCCCAATTCCTCTCAGAAGCCTTTACCCTATACTTATCCTCTTTTACCCCTGTGAGTGTTTCCCCACTTTGATAACTTAAATCAATGCGCTGCGCCTTCTTGTCTGAATCCTCAGCTAAACTGTTTTCGTCACCTTTGTTTGTCAGGCATATCTGGTTTCTAGATATGAGCTTACATCCTTTCCTTTTGTATTTTCTCTTGAATCTGCCACATGGACTATCCCCAACCAGTCCTTCCTTGAGACGATGGAGGAACTTGGTGACACAAACAAGCTGCCCATTACTGGATCCTTTCTTTTTTCTCAACTCCCCTGCCTTGGGGTTTTCGTGAGTAGTCAACTCTGACACAGCTTCAATTCTCCTCCTCCACAGATCTTTCCCCAACTTCTTAATGAAAATCAATGAACTCGAATCTTCTTCTTCTCTCGTCCTCTTTTTGGTCTCGTCACTTGTGACTTCCCCTACTGAAATCACAAGAGGGAACCTTACTGTTTGATGAGTAGAAACTTACATTCTTTTTTGAAGATCCTTCCTTAACCTGATTTCCACTCATTTCAACTCTTTCTGCCCCTCCATTGCCATCCTTTGCCCCATTCGAAACTTTGATTATTTCTTTCACTGACTGAATGTTTGCGCCCTTCTCGAAAACACATACTTGTGCTTCACCATCTTCAAAGACCCGTGGATGTGCTTTGGAGGCAGTTTTCTCTGAAGTTGTTTCAATCTCCAGGTGCTCAGAAATGCTCGAAACTTCTGGTCTTGCAAACTTCGTAATCACCCACTCCTGTACTCCACAGAAACCATACCCGCACCAGTTTCTAAGGTCTACAAATCGACTAAGTCTTCCTCAAGTTTGACGGTTGCTTTATAGTTACATGGGTTTTCACCAAGGTTCAGCATTTGGTCCTAATTTATTTATGCTAGGCATAGATGAATTGATTAAACATATTCGAGAGGAGGTCCCATTGTGCCTGATGTTTGCTGATAGCATAGTATTGATCGATGAAACTAGCAAAGGATTGAATGCAACATTAGGTTTATGGACCACTGCATTAGAAACAAGAGGTTTAAAAATAAGTAGGGCTAAAACCAAATATATGGAATGTAAATTTAACAATAATAGGAGTGCAAATGAAGACACACTAGAGACCAAGAGATTTAATAGGAGTGCTAACTCCAGAATGTCATAGGATCTGAATCCGATCCTAAACATCATAGATCCAATTAGATTTCAAATTGAATTTGGATTTGGTTTTTTAGTAATCAGATAGACTCAGATGTGGGTGGCTAGAGGAGCTTCTTTCAAATTCTGCCACCTACTTGGTATCCATGCTAATTTTCACGTTTAATGCTTAGTTTGCTTTAAATACTCTTACTACCTTTGTCATAATGAGGTTAATTTGCCCAGTTTCCGTGTCTTGGTTTAATTGCAACTCCTTGTCTCTTCTGAATGATGACCCCTCTGTTTAATTTTACTTCTTTTGTGGAGATTTTCCATCTTCATGGTGATGTGACATTTTGTAATGATTTTCTATTGCAGCTTAGGAAAATGCTTGATCTTCTGGTACATGCTTCTCAATGTCGCTCCCCTCACTGCCAGTACCCAAATTGCCGCAAGGTTAAGGGTCTCTTCCGCCATGGGATACAATGCAAAACTCGTGCTTCTGGAGGTTGTCTTCTCTGTAAGAAAATGTGGTATCTTCTCCAACTGCATGCACGTGCCTGCAAAGAATCAGAATGCCATGTGCCACGTTGCAGGTGCATATGACAAACTCTTCTTTGAGAGATTTTAGTTGTTTTTTACTGTTACAAAATTTCATGTTTAAAATGTTCAACATATGTATTTTCTGTTCAGGGATTTGAGAGAGCATTTAAGAAGGCTGCAGCAGCAGTCTGATTCACGGAGGAGGGCCGCAGTGATGGAGATGATGAGACAGCGAGCTGCTGAGGTTGCAGGGAACACTGGATAACCAGTTTGTACATATGGTTAGGCGTCTAAGAGAATTTTGAGAGCAAAAAAGGGAGCTTATTGCCTTCAAGTCACTCAATGGAAGAGCTGTTTGGAGACAACAGCAGTTGAACACAGGCGGAAGGTGTGCAGTACTATATGGGATGGTTGGTAGGACTTGCCAAAAGCTTGGAGCCTATTGATTTATCACATGCATGAGAGGGTGCCCTGTTTGTCTGCATTCTTGTAATGATGGGCAGCCAAGTTTATTGACCGGAGTTGCCCTCTTCAACTGCTAACCATTTTTCTTCCAACCTGCTAGTTGGGAGCCAGAATATTCATCTGTCTTGGGCTCCACTGGGGTTATTCTTTGATTTATCCTCTCTATTCCGTTTCATCCCTGGATAAGGTGGCGGTGTACTATAAATTACAAGTGTTCTTATTTCTCAGAAGAAAAAAAAAATCTTCCTTAAGGGGAATTTGTGAGGTCAGCCCTTTTTTGTTTTAGGTTTCATCTTTTTTTTTTTCTTTTACCACCCCTTCACGGTGGTGCTGAGGACAGCATATGCATTTGGTTTTGCTGTCCATTTTTTGTAGAATGGCTTTCTTATTTAAAGATGTAAAAAATAAATTTGTCAACTACAGTTTAATTATCATGTCTCAGGAACGAGCGTAAGGTGCCATTTTCTTCCTAGTATCATCAATAAAGGTTACTCCTGAGACTATAAAGACCTTCCCGATGTATTTTAGCCAATTTGGTTTTCCATTTTCTGTTATTTAAGCATTGCTGTGGTTGTACAAGTCCAAATATTCTAAGTATCAGATTCGGAACATATTGGAAAGGCAAGTTTACTGGATGCATTGAGAAGCCGGGATACATTTTTAATATACATTTATAATATGGAAGAATTATATTAAGATACGCAAGCATATAGTAGGGATACTTAAATCTTTGCCACTATTAGAAGTCTTAAATGAGAGTGAAAATTTTGTTTGATAAGATACCCCTATGTTTGAATTTTGTCTGACGGTAGAAAATGTAATTTGAATTCATTCTTTTTACCCTATAATTCATTTTCATTAAGTCATATATTTAGGGTATTAACTCTTTATCATCTTTGATTGAATCTTATCCTTTAACTGAAATATGTTTTGATTTGGGGTTCTTTTAAAATTGTGAGGATATAAAATATAATTTGAACTATTACTTTTCACTTTATTTAGGCCATGTTTGGGATTGCTTATTCAATTAAGCATTTATTTGCAATTGGCACCCAACTTTTTCAAGTGTTGAATTTTTAAAAGGAAAATTTTGGATTAGTACCTTGTACTTTGTGCCTATCAAGGTTTTATGTATCGGCCCGTATTGGTTGATATGTATTGTATTGGGAGCACCTTGATGTGCCCCTATAGAGGGTGTATAGGGGTTTTGATCGTTTTAGGGGGTGGAGGAACCTTAAATCGGTCCCCCTAACCGGATTTGAAAAAAAAAAGTTAAAAATAAAAAAGCAATACTTATACTACCCAATACGCCCCTATCGGCGTATTGGGCGTATTAATATTTAGAACCTTGGTTCCTAGTGCCACTTTGGTCCTCAAACTTTTAAATGTGACAATTTAGTACCCGGACTTTCAAAACGTGATAATCCAGTATATGCCATTAATCAGTAGTTAACCTGATGTTAAGTGACATTTGAAAAGGACACAAATGCCTTTGGAGTGTCATTTAATTTTCTATCAACCATTTAAACGTTGACAAAAAATTAACAGTCCCAAATATTTGCTTCTTCCATTCGAGAAAGTTGGGGCTATGTTTGAGTGGGCATTCTAGTGACCCCAACTTTATTGAATAGAAGAGAAGGATTTGAGACTTAATTTTTTTGTCAATGTTTGGATAGTTGATAGAGAAAATTAGATGACACTCAAAGAGCATTTGTGTTTTTTAAAATGTCACTTAACGGTTGATTAACAACTAGTTAACGTCAGGTAATGGATTGTCACGTTTTGGAAGTTCAAGTATTGAATTGCCACATTTTAAAGTTCAGGGGCCAAAGTGGCACTAGACCCAAAGTACAAAGTACTAATCAAGAATTTTCCCTTTTTTAGAATAAGCACTTATTTTGTATTGGGCATTTGGTAGTCTTTTTCTCTAATAAGCACTTAATAAGCATTTGTGACTATTTTGTCCTTAATTTTCTTTCAAATTTTCAAAATATATCCTTTGAAAGCATTTTTATTAAATTACTTTTATAAAAAAACACTTCTATGAAAGAACTTTTACAAAAACACTTTTAAGAAAGTACCCTTATGAAAGCACTCTCGTAAAAGTACTTTCATGAAAGTGCTTTTGTAAAAGTACTTTCATAAAAGTGCTTTTAGAAAAGTACTTTCATAAAAGTGTTTTTGTAAAAGTACTTTTATAAAAGTGCTTTGTAAAAGTGTTTTCATAAAAGTATTTTTTATAAAAGTGCTTTCTTAAAATTGCTTTCATAAAAGTAATTTTATAAAGCTCAACTAGGGATAATTTTATAAGTGGTAATTTAAAATTCAACTAGGGATAATTTTGGAAGAAAAAATGGAATAAGTAAAAAAAGTTGGAAATTTGGGCTTAAAAAATAAGCCCTTATTTCTAGCTTATTTCCCAAATACCAATAAGTGCTTAATGACTCAAATAAGCACTTATTTTGAATAAACACTTATTTTTAAGCACTCCCAAACATGGCCTTAATTCCTTCTCATTAAGTTTCATATTTAAGGTATTAACTTCCATAATCTTTCATTGAATCCTGTTCTTAAACTAAAATACCCTCATCTTTTGATTTGGCCAATCTCTAATTATGAGGGTAGAAAATGTAATTTGAATTCATTCTTTTTACCCCATGCAATTCACTTGCATTAAGTCTTATATTGAAAGTTTTAATTCTCATTATTTCTCATTAAATCCTATATTTAAGTTATTTTTATTAATAAATTTTATATTTATTTCTTTAAATAAACTCTATTAATTTTTTATTAATAAATAAATTTTATTAATTAGATATATATTTAATACTTTTAGCAATATAAAAGCAATGTTAAAAACCATCCCAAAAATGACATCATTCCTCCATTTTGATGGTCGGTAAGTAATTCAATCATCCATTCAATTGAGTTAACCCATGATTAATTAAATAAATTCTATTAGGTACATCTCTAATGTTTTATATTAATCAAATTAAAAGATAAATATGTACTGTAAACAATAATTATTTTTCTTAATGTTGAAAATGAAATACAAAATTTAAAAGCAACTCAAAAATGAAATTGTTTTTCTATTGTGTGGTGGATCAAAAGTTCAACAATTTGGGTCAAATGTATTAACCCTTGATGCCAAAATTAAATAATAAAATTTAGAAAATATAAGTACACAAAATGAAAAGTACAAATCACTAATATTTTATATTAATACTAAATAAAAATCAATGTGATAAACAATAATTCTTTTTACTAATGCTGAAAATAAAATGCAAAATATAAAGTTGACCAAAAATTAAGTTGTTTTCCTATTTGGTAGATGGTCAGCAGTTTAACTTTTTAGGTTAAATGTATTAGCCCTTAATATCATATTAAATAATAAAAATTACAAAAAAGCAAAAGTTATTTAGAAGACATTTGGTCACAACTCTAATATTTTACTAATGATAATATTTTATTAATCATATTAAGGAAAACATGTGATAAAAAAGATTTGTTTTATTAATGATGGTAATGAAATACAAAATTCAAAACTAACACATAAGTAAAGTTGTTCTCATGCTTGGTGGTAGGTCAATAGTTCAACCTTTTAGGTCAAATATACGAACTCTTGGAGTGGTAATTAAATAATAAAAAAAAAAGATAAAACAAAAAATTTACAAAAATGAACAAATTTTGTAGAAATCATTTGGACACATCTCTACTACCATATATTCGTCATATTAAAAAAAGTGTGATAAATAAAAAATATTTTTATAGATAGAAGTATTAAAAAGTTGTTAAAAAAATGAAAATATATTATTACTATCATCATCATCATCATTGTCTAAAATTTCCACATGCAAAGCATATGCATACTTACTAGTAATTCTAAAAATTACATTATTAACATTAAACTAAATTTACCATGATCATAAATATGTTATATGTAAATAAAACATATGATATATTTTAATAAATATGCGAACTATTAGAACATGGGAAATGCTGAAAAATGATAAAATTGAAATATGCACCTGTATGCTTATTGTTATGAAATCAATATAATTATTGTCAATATTTATTAATATTTGCATTTTAATAATTGATTTTACTCATATTTAAAGAATTTAATGGTGGGCTGATGAGAAAACAATGTTGAATTTGAATTTAAAATTTTATTGAATGAGTAATAATTGGAGTTAACCAGAGATAATAACAATTATTATCCAAACTTGAATAAATTTAAAAAAGGGTAAATTACATAAAATACCCCTAAGTTTTCTAAGAATGATAATTTTGACCTTCTACTAAGTGAAGAGATAATAATAAAAAAAAAAAGTATATGGAACGTGGAATGACTGTTTTGCCGTTATTGCTTTAAGTCACTAGAATGGGGTTTAAACATCCATTTTCTTATTCAGTCTCTCAACATAGAAATTTATCACCACTGTGGAGAAAAACTAAGGTTCAGTTTGGAAGGAGTACAAATACAAATATGTAAAGTGTAAAATCATGTATTTTATATTATTTGTATATATTTATACTGTACATATTTATATTTGTATTCCTTCCAAATTGAGCCTAACAAACAACACAACTGCTGCAAATTCTGATGAGATTTTGCCATTAAAATCGTATACAGGTAACTAAATAGAACATCTAGGTGCTGTTTTTTTTTTGGCTTAATTGAGGAGGGTTTTCAAACCCTTAAGTTATGTTTTGTTTGAAGGAAAAAGTAGGGAAAGGAAAGAAAGGTAGGGAAATCTTTATAAACCTTGTATAGGTTTTCCTACCTTTTCCTTCAAACCAAGCATAACCTAATTGTAGACAAGTGTTACACTAAGGGGGCCTTCTTTTTTTTGGATTTTGAGAGGGGGAAAGTTCCCATTGACCAAGAATCTCATGTTCATTTTTCATATTTATGTGGGACCAATGAAAGTTTACTTTTTTGGGTATCACTTACCCATACGCATCTCCTAGGTGGATAAATAACTTTCCCACCTAAGAAGAAAGTTGCTAATATTTGAATGGGACAAAAATATCCCTTTTAATAATATATTTTTATGACTAAAATGGTCATTACCTTATTTACCTGAGAAATAAAAGAACATGGGTAAATGCACTTATTCGGGTAAGTGTTTCCCAAGAAAAACTTATCCAAATAATTGCATTTACTTGATAAATAATTTACCGAAAAACAAATGTGGCAATAAAGATTTTTCTTTGTGATATTTTTTAATGAAATTCGAAGGATGTTGCAGTGAGATTCATAGAAATATAGTTATTCATTGACTTTACCGGTACTTTGACCACCGAGGAGCAAAATGGCCTTTTTTTCCTTTCTTGACTACTTTATTTGCATTTTCCAGTTGCTTTGTTGCTTGTGTGTTATCGAAATAAGTGGATATTATTTGGTGTGTTTGGGATCCATGTGAATGCTTGAATGCACATATAGGACCCCACATGTGAGTTCTTATACTAGGGTAGGATGAGATTTTAACGTTGGTTGAGGTCAAATTAAAAGTGTAGACATGGGTGTTCGATGTAATGCCTAAATGGAAAATGACAGCTTTGCCCTTGTGTTTTGTTTGCATTTGCGATTATTTTCTGACTTTAAAAACTTAGGTGTTTGATGTGGCCACAGGTGTTTGATGTAATGCCTAATGACTAATTCTATCACCATTTTGGATGATAGAATTGGTCTGACTGATCTTGGGCGGCTGATTGATCAATCAGCGTAAGATCAGTAAGCCTAACTAGATGTGCAATATAATGCTTAACTTGACATGTTCTAACCCCATCAAGGTTTGAACTACATGGAAAGCATGTTGGCCCCAGGTTGATTAGTGGTGTATAAGCAGTATCAAAGCAGAGGGACCAAGACAAGTTGTGGTGGTTCAAATACTGGCTTAGGAATGGATTTTGAGTTTGATAACCATCAAATGAAACCTTGGATTTTAGTCAAAGTCAAATCTCTACTCTTGGGTATTTTGTCTTCTATCAACCACAAAATAGGCCATCTTTGTTTTAGTTACCAAATGGAAATTATGTTCATCTTTCCAAATGGCCTTCATGACTTTAGCTAATGTTGAAGGAAGATGGGATGGGGATAAATAATAAAATGGGAGGAATAATAGTATATTTTTCATCCAATTTTTTATTGACGTAAGTTTATCCCTCTTAGAGAGTTTCACATCTATGCCCCACAAGAGGGCGCCCCACACGGTGTATTAGGAACATCTAAGATGTTTCCAATACATGGCGGGGATGTATTGTGGGGCGCCCCTTGTGGTGCTCAGATGTGAATTCTCTCTTAGATAAGTTTGCCCCCCACAATATGTAGAAGTGAGACTGAAAATGTAGTATTGTTTCAGTACTTTGTTGTAAGGCATGCATCTGTAAGAATAGGACAGGTAAGTTGTACTTCTAGGGTTTACTTAATATCTACTCATTAACTGGTGAATTGACACGTTTGAATTTAATTTGCTCATTTGTTAATTAAATGGCTAAGTTTCTTATTGGTCAGCATGGCTATACATGGTTAGAATCTAATTTTACATGTTCATCTTTCTGTACTACTTGTTTTTACATTTACAGCATATTAATATAAGGGATTGAATGTAATTGGTCAATGTTGTAGGTTATGGAAGGTGGCAGGTTCATGTTCGTAGTCAATTATAGTGGTCAGCGGAGGACAATGGAATCCAAAGTACAACGCAAACGGGCCGGGAAGTGGGATATCTTGATAATATTGACAGTGATGTAATATGCTACTTCGATATTATAGGTGACTTATATAAGATACCGGATTGAGAATCGGAAATAAGGTTTGGAATTTCGATACGATATGTTTGATACGGGGCGTATCGTATCGTATCTTTGAAAAATAGATATGGAATACGCATAAAAATTGGATGTTTTGTCTTTTTTTCATGTGTATCGGATTGATATCGGGGGTGTATCAGGTATTGGTAGCATATTGACAAAAAAGATACAATAAAAAACTAATAAAATTAAAGGAGGAAAGCAAGCTTATTTTTCTTGAAATAAGCATTCTTTCACCCCCCCCCCCCCCAAATAATTCTAAAACTACAAACTTCATTCTTAGAATGCTAGATTTGCAAAAGTTTGCATGAAATAAGTATGAATTGTTAATTTTTTTAAAGATTTTTCAAATTTTGAAAAAATATGACAAAAAGAGGTATTTTTTATTTCAATTTTTTATAATATCTTGTGACTTCTTTTTATTTCTTGAATGTTTAAATATATGTTGATATACATTTCTTACATTCAAAAACATTTTTTTTTATGTTATTAGTAGATTTATAGAAATTTCATGAAGATATTTAGGAAAAATATAAATTAACAAAAAATTTGAAAGTGTAATTTTTTTTCTTTGCCTATAAATATTAAATATGTTTTAGATCTATGGATTTATCTATCATATCCATAGAGCAATTGAAATTTCTTCTTTAATATTTTGTTGATTTTTTATATTTTTAGAATTAAAAAAAAGAATAATTAATTATATTTTATCACTTGATCACAACTATTGAATATACTATAATTCTATGGATGATCTTTCATATCCATAGACCAATTGAAATTTCTTCTTTAATAATTATTATTTTTTTATTTTTATATTTTCAGAATTAAAAAATAATTAATTAATTAATTATATTTTATCATTTGATTAAAATGATTCAATATATTATAATTCTATGGATGATCTATCATATTCACAAAGCAATTGAAATTTCTTCTTTAATAACTATTTTTTGAATATATTATATAATGTTTATTTATTTTTTTATAATTTTTGGAAATAAATAATACATAATAGTTAATTATATTTTCACATAGAAGTTGTGCCAATGCATGTTTTATGGTTGAATAGGAGAGTCAGATTTTTCCCATCCCATAAAACATTAAAACAAGAATTATAATTTATAAATTATAGTTAAGCATAGGATTTTTAATGAAATTATAATTAACTACAATATATTTTTCATAAAATCATTAAAATATATTTATTTAATGTATATACACCTCATTGAGGTCTTATATTTAGTGTTGCTGATATATTTTTATGATTTATTAAAGTATGTATAATGTTCTCAAGCGTATCTATGCATATCTTAATTTTTCTCCGATACGCATGCATATCCAAGACGTATTACAATACGTTTCTTAAAATTGCCTTTCTAATACACTTGACATTTTCGACACTTTAACCTTGACTAGAAGAGATAATTGGAGAATTAACATGTGGAAATGATGTGTTGGTGATGTTTGCGTGTCATGGTGGCTTGAGGGAAATGATAATATATGTTGATCATGAGGAGGTTATAAGTGTTATTGGTGTTGCTAATGTTGGGCCCCGTGGTACTAACAGCACAAATGAAGAAGTTGGTGAAGATGAAGGGGTTAATAAAGTAATGTAGAAGGCATGAGAGATTCATTATATGGATGGCCGAACCCTGTAGGTAAGTTGGGCAAAATTTCAAAAATTTCTCTCTCCCATGTGAGAATCACATTCCCTATTTTAGAAAACAGCATTTTCAAGGATCAATCTTGAATCCAAACCGAACCAGATCTTAAATCAAAAGGTAGGAGAAGGATATACCTAATACGGAGTAGTAGTAACCCCCAACGAATGTGTTCACGCCCAAAGAGAATACCAGAGACTGCTCCCACTGAAGATGACACAACGTAGGGTGGAGTAGAATCAGTAGGGTGGTTCTTCAGCAAGAATTCGATGGAGGGCAGGTGAGCACGACTTCTGATTATCTTTTCTTCGAAAAGATAATATCAATAACTTTTCTTGATCGCTCCTGCAGGTGGAGATCGAATTGATTATGGCGGCAATAGCAAGAGAGAGCAAGAGCAGAAGATAGAGGTAGTCCAACCGTATGCTATCTTCTCTCTTGAATCAGTAGACTGAAGAATTAACTGGAGGTTCACCCTGCTCCTCTATTTATAGCCTTTAAAGAGAGCATTTCCTAATCCCATTAGGAGTTTTCTAATCCAAATCTTGTATTTGGATCTGGACTCTCTTTAAAGAGATAAGGATAATCTCTTATCTTATCTGCAGATAAAGATCAATCCTCCTAATCTAATTAGGAGTTTCCTGATCAAAATCTTTATTTGGATCTGGACTCTCTGAGTGGATAGGGACAATCACATATCCTATATGCTGATCTAAATCACAAAACCACCCCTCTTTAATTAATCTCATTAAGCCAGTTCGAAGTGGGCTTTAGGCCGATTAAGTCTATGTGCTCACTTAACCTCCCAACTGTTGCCCAGTTGGATATGCTTGTATGGCGTGGGACCTAAACATTGATCTACACATCAACCACATGGGTTCAGCCCAACCTC
The DNA here is from genome assembly GCF_056320005.1 of Nelumbo lutea. Lineage (NCBI taxonomy): Eukaryota > Viridiplantae > Streptophyta > Magnoliopsida > Proteales > Nelumbonaceae > Nelumbo > Nelumbo lutea. The sequence goes on along the minus strand of NC_142691.1, from coordinate 59,523,668 downwards.
TGTTACAAGGCCTGGCTGAATTCACTATAGGAGACAGTGAACCCCTGATCCCATCATCATGGGCTCTTAATGGGCCCAACATTTACACTAAATGGTCCCTGGGTCAAAGCACCTTATAAAAATCCAAGCAATGTGGTATTACCATCATTGGTCATACACTTAACCTTTCATCCCATAATGATCAAACACTGCCCGATAAGAGAGGACCTCTCCCTCAGCTGCAAGGTACAGTGCTGCACTCTCTACTCACAAGGATCCCGGGATTTAAAACCTTTTGCAAACATTTTGAAACCATAATATATATATATATATATATATATATATGTGTGTGTGTGTGTGTGTGTGTGTGTGTGTGTGTGTGTGTGTGTGTGTGTGTGTGTATCTCTATATAAATATATTTTGCAAAACAAATTTCAACGGTTGAAAACGACTGCCGAAAGTTTTGGTTTCCATCAAAGAGAGTGCATCCCCGATCATTCACTTTGTCCGACAAAGGGGTTGATCCTGTCACTATGATCACCCACTCAGATGAATTCTCGAATCGTCCCAACATACCTAGGTTTTGACCCCCTCTAAGGATCTCATTGATTGGCATATCAAAGACAGCCCAATCCAACACCTAGTGAAGTATCATAATCGAGTCTAGGGGTTAGGTGTAACATTCCAGTTTAGCCCATCTATCTTCAAGGTCAATGGCAATACTAGAATTCTGGTCCGGTTTAGGGTTTCAAGAAAACACACATTACATGTACCTCATGTCTCACCTTGGCAGCTGAGACAATCCACCCCAACCAACTTGGCAGCACATCAGTGTCAGCCTTGGCAGGATAAATCTCCCCAAATCTATCGAACGACTGTAAAGATTCTAAACTAACACAAGTCTCATATGTGTCTAGTTTAAGGGTATTACACAGAAATACACCATAATAACATGGATCAAATATGTATTTTATTCATTTACATTAAATGTCATAATATACATCATTCTGATTGGAGCTAAGGGCATACATTGTCTAATAGCTCCCACTTGCACTTAGGTCCAATCAGGTACAAGTCGGAGTCCTGGACTTTTCACGTGTTTCTCAAACACTTTCCGTGTTAGTGGCTTAATCAATGGGTCTACCACATTGTCTACTGATGCTACCTTTTAACATCAATCTCCAGTGTTGTCACACAATAATGGAATTGGTGATGTGCGGAATTCTAAATTCCAGAATGAACACCTTCATTCATTAGGCAGCCTTACTTACGGCAATGTGTTCGGCTTGGGTTATGGACTGCTATTCTTGCTACTTAGGACCCATGTTTGCTGCTCTTCCAGCTAACAGCATACGATCCTATCATGTAGATATAACCAGATGTAGACTTTCTATCATCTATATCTGACTGGATATCGGCATTAGTATACCCATGGATCTGTAGTGAACTACCATCGAATACCAGACAGAACTCTTTTGTCCTTCAAAGGTATTTTAGTATATTTTTCACAGCAGTCCAATGCTCCTACCCTGGGTTTGACTAGAATCTGCTTATCACACTCACTGCTTGAGAGATGTCAGGGCGAGTGCACAACATGGCATACATGATGCTTCATACGACTGAGGCATAGGGAACGTCCTTCATTCCCTCAATCTCTTCAGGAGCCTTGGGAGACATTCCCTTGGAGAGAGTGACTCCATGCCTGAAATAAACATTTCCTTTCTTGGAGTTCTCCATGCTGTATCTCTTGACTATCTTATCAATGTAAGCAAATTGGGATAATCCTATTATTCTCTTCGATCTATCTCTATAGAGTTGAAGACCCTGTATGTAGGAGGCTTCTCCAAGATCTTTCATGGAGAATTGCTATGAAAGTCACACTTTCACCGTAGTTAACATTCCTACATCATTCCCAATGAGTATAATGTCATCTACATATAGAACCAGAAACATAACTTCCCCACCTGATTTCCTATAAACACAGGGCTCATCCAGATTTTACTAAAAGTCAAACTTTTTGATAGTAGAGTCAAACCAGATGTTCCAACTCCTAGAAACTTGCTTAAGTCCATATATGGATTGATTTGATTTACATACCATGCGTTCCTAACCCGCAGCTATGAAACCTTGCGATTGCTGCATATAGATATCTTCACTAAGATCTCCATTCAGGAACACAGTTTTGACATTCATTTGCCAAATCTCGTAATCATGGTATGTTGCTACAGCTAGCAGGATCCGAATGGATTTAAGCATGGCCACCAGCGAAAAGGTTTTCTCATAATCGATTCCTTCTTTCTGAGTGTACCATTTTTCCACAAGACGAGCCTTGTAGGTCTTAACCTTACCATCGGGGCCCTTCTTCCTCTTATAGATCCATTTGCAACCGATTGCTTTTACCCCAGAGGGTGGATCAACCAGAGTCCAACTCCATTGGTCTCCATTGAGTCCATCTCAGCTCTCATGACATCTATCCACTTCAAGGAATCTATGTCCAACATAACTTCCATATAAGTCACGAGATCCTCCTCACTAGTCATGACTTCCACCAAATAACTATCCTGGTCATAGCTGAAATGAACTGGAGGCCTGGAAACGCGGGTAGATCTTCTAGGTTGGTCATTAACTGGAGCTTGTGGGACATCTCCCACTACCTCTGAGCTCTCTTCATCAAGAATAACTTCTTGACGGTGATTGTTCAAGATGTAATCATCTTCCAAAAAATGGGCATTTCAACTATAGAACACCTTCTGTTCTCTTGAGTCATAGAATAAGTGACCCACAAAGCCTTTGGGGTGAATAGGCAATGGCTGGTCTTGGATTCCAAATTGTCTACACTCGTTCTTTTAACATGTGCCGAACAACCCCAAATCTTCAAGTGTCTCACACTTGGTTTCTTATCGGTCCAAAGCTCATAGGGAGTCTTCGGAACTAATTTGGTTGGAACTCGGTTCAGCATGTATATCACAGTCTCTAATGCGTAACCCCAAAAGGATGTGGGTAACTCTGAGTGTACGAGAGGTGATCAAACCATATCCAATGAAGTCCAGTTCCTCCTCTCTAACACACTGTTTAGCTATGGTGTAGTAGGAGGAGCTAGCTGTGATACTATCCCATTGACGTTTAAGTAGTCCCTGAATTCGTCAAAGAGATACTCACCTCCTCGATCCAATCAAAGGGTCTTAATTTCTCTCCCTAACTGTTTCTCGACCTCTTGTCTAAACTCTCTGAACTTTTCAAATGATTCAGACTTGTGTCTCATTAGGTACACGTAACCATACCGTGAGTAATCATCGGTAAGTGTTATAAAATAAACATGTTGGTTACGTGTCCTAACACTCATGGGACCACATACATTAGTATGTATAAGGTCAAGCGTGCCTGTACATCTTTCAAGCTTACCGTTAGATGGCCGTTTCATCATCTTACCCTGAATGCAAGGTTCACAGGTTAGAAGATCTTCTACAGTTAAAAAATCCAAAGGACTATCCATTACCAACTTTGTGATACGATTTATGTTAATGTGGCCAAGTCGGTAATGCCACAAGCACGTGGGATTAACTATATCATGAATTCTTTTCTTGTGGATATCATCTGACATAGTTTTGGCTATGTTAGTTTTCAGAGAAGGATAGAGAACATAGAGACCATTCTCAAGTTTTCCGTATGTGAGGAATTTGTTATTTCTTTTGATAGTAATCATATTACTAAAGAGAACATAATATCCATCCACACACAAATTTGAAACAGAAATCATATTTCTTCTCAAATTAGGTACATAAAGACAATCTTTAAGTACAATAATTCATTCTCTGAAAATTAACTATACAGATCCTATGGCTATAGCTGCAACACTTGCAGAAGTCCCCAAGTAAAGAGTCACCTCTCCGTCACTCAATCTCTTCTGCTTGTTCTGAAGCCTTGCAGTGTGTTACACGCATGAGTCGAAGCCCCGGAGTCAACACACCAAGAAGCAGAAGTTACCAACAAATTGGTTTTTATGACAAAGGATTCAAAATTACATTGTTTCTTGAACTCTAGGTATTGAGGACTGTTCCTCTTCCAGTGGCCGATCTACTTGTAGAAGTGACAAGCATCTGATGCTTTGTCTTTCCTCTGCCTTTTGGACTTAGTAGCTTTATTCTGAGGCTTTTTTTTCGCCTTCCTCTTCTTCTTGCCCGATTTACCAGCTTCAACAAGCATGGCAATTGGCTCATCCTTCTTGATCAGTTCCTCGGCCCTCTGCAACATATTGCTGAGTTCCTAGATGCTAACATTTAGCTTATTCATATTATGGTTCATGATGAACTGATTGAAGGAAGGAGGCAAAGATTTTAGGATAGCGTCCACCTTAGTGACATGGTCAATCCCGGATCCAAGAGCCTCAAGTTCATTGACTTGTGCATTATTCATTGTTTATAATATTTAGTTAAGCAAATTTGATACTTGCTCGTTATGCTTTTAATCGTATATTCATATGTGCATTGTTCATATTCCAGCATTATTAATTGATTATGCATTGTTCCTCTTGGTAGGGCATAGAAGATGATATTTCTATTGTCATGCCAGGTGCAAACTACAGGTTTTACCTAAGGCATCTCTACAACAACTTGAAGAAAGTCTAGGGAAAAGTGTTGAAAGCTACAACATGGTTAATTGGCGGGGCATATATAAGGCATGGCTTTCAACAAAACATGAAGACTGTTAAGTGTTATTCCAAAGGAGGCTTATGGGTGACTTGTTAGAGTACCCTTGGAGACTTAGTTCGGGCATGGGTTTGATTTCATTGTCAAATTTGATGATCTTATTAACCATGGTTTTCAAAACCGGACTGGAAAAACTGGGAACCGGTCATCTGATCGGTTCTGTTTTTCTCCAGAACCGCTTTTTCCCCGAAAATCGTTGATTTTGGTCAACAAACCGTTGAATTGGCCGATTAACCGTTCGAACCATTCGAACGGTTTTGACCGTTTTCCAATTTTTTAATTTTTTTTTAAAAAATTTTGTTAGAATGAGCGGCCGTTTGGGTCGAACGGTCAGACCGTTCAAATCAGTAATCGGACCCCTGACCGGTTCATTTTTAAAAACCATGTTACTAACAACTAGATAGAGTCTTTCAATTTTAAATTGGGAATGCTAGAAGAAAGCCAATTGTTCAGCTCTTAGATGACAATAGAAAACACTCTAGGTAATTTTTTATACTTTCATTTGATGTTTGTAATACTGATTATGCATGTGTATATAAGAGCAATACTAGAATAATGAGAAGGGAATGACTTAGTCAAGAATTGACTAGTCTCTTGAATCATTTAAATAGAGAATTGGTTACAAGAGGATAACTATGTACAGAAGATAACAATTACAGAGTTAGAGTTTATCTAGAAAATAATCAGATGATAAGCTACATGATAATGAGATAAGGTGATCAGTTATCTAGGATAACTATCAGAGATAACGATCCTAGTTATGAGTCTATCATAACTACTGAGATACTCTAACATCCCCTCGCAAGCTTAGTGGTCTCTTGGAGATGGTAAGCTTGGCTGTAAGGTCATGAAACCTCATTGATGGCAGAGGTTTAGTAAGATTGTCTACAATCTGATCATGGTTGGGAATGTGATTGATCAGTAGAAGGCCAACTGTAACTTTTTCCCATATAAAGTGAACATCCAATTCTATGTGCTTGGTGCGAGAATGGTGGACAGGATTGGAGGAGAGAAACTTGGCACTCAAATTGTCGCACTAGATGATAGGTGGGCGAGGGAGCTTCAATCCAAGCTCCTTTAGTAACATCTGGAGCCAAAGAATTTCAGCGGCAGTGGAGGTAAGACTGTGGTATTCTAATTTTGTGGTGGAGCAAGAAACCATGGATTGTTTACGAGAGCTCCATGAAATCAGATTACGACCTAGGTAAACACAAAAACCCCCTTGGGAGCGACGATCAACAAGGCAACTAGCCCAGTTAGCATAAAAAAAAGCTTCAAGAGCCAATTCTTGAGAAGAACGAAAAGTAATGACATGATCAATTGTGGACTTAAGATAACGGAGGATCCTCTTGACGTCACTTCAATGAACATCAGTGTGCTCCTTCATAAACTGGCAAACTTTGTTAACAGAGAAGCTGATGTTCGACTGAGTAAGGGTACTATATTGTAGTGCCCCTACCACACTGCGATATTCGGTGGCATCGAGAAGAGGAGAACCATGAGTGACATCAAGTCTGGTAGATTCTGCCATAGGTGTATGAATTGGTTTAGCCTTATGCATCTTGGTCTAAACGAGAAGATCATGAATATATTTACGTTGGAATAGGTGCACCCCATCTGAATTGCGATGCAATTCCAAACCCAGGAAGTAATGAATTTCCCCAAGAGCTCGAAGGGAAAAAGTGGTAGAGAGTTGAGAGGTGAGTTGAGTAAGGGCAGAATTAGAATATCCAGTGATCAATAAGTCATCCACATATACAAGAAGAAATATGACATTAGTGCCAGTCCGCCACATGAAGAGAGAACTATCTGCGCGGGATTCCAGAAAATGAAGATGAACCAAATGATCCCTTAATCGAGTAAACCAGGCCTGTGGGGCTTGTTTCAAACCATAAGGGGAACGTTTAAGTCGACATACAAAATATGGCTGTGTTGGATCAACGAAACCCATGGGTTGTTTCATAAAATCTTCTTCACTAAGATAGCCATAAAGGAAGGCGTTGCTCATATCAAGTTGTCTAAGATTCCAGCCATAGTGAACTACGAGAGATATTATTTACTGAATAGTGGTTGGTTTAACAACTAGACTAAAAGTCTCAGCAAAGTCAATACCGGCTTGTTGAGTAAACCCTTGAGCCACCAATCGCTTCTTGTATCTTTCAATGGACCAATCCGGATGTCTCTTAATCTTATAAACCCATCGATTTCCCACAGTGCTCTTATGAGGAGGTGGAGCTACAAAATCCCAAGTATCATTGTATAACAGAGCCTTGTACTCATCTTCCATGGTGAGTACCCAATAGGGATCTTTCTTGGCAATAGTGTAGCATGAGGGTTCAAGATCGGGGTCAATAGAGGCTTCCAAAGCATACCTAGGGTTTGATGCGAACACCACTCTTGCTCCATGTCATCATGGGATGAGCATTAAGTGGGGTTGCAATGGAACAAGAGGGTGTATCCGATGAGGTTGATGATGATGGGAGCAATTTGGCAGAACTAACACCAGTGGGTATAATAGGTGGGCTAGGGGAGGTGGTTCCGGTGGGTACGGGAATGTGTTCAGGAGAAGGGCACGGATATGTAACGATAGGAGGGCCAGCCACAGTGTTGGTAGCCGAGTTGGGAAGTGGAGGTGTGCTGCCAGAAGTGCATGGGAATGTATGTTCATCAAAAATCACATTACGAGAAATATATAGATGGCCAGATGTTAAGTCCAAGCATTTGTACCCTTTGTGATGTAAATTGTAGTCCAGAAACAAACAACATTTGGAAAGATAGTCTAGTTTAGAGCGGTTATAGGGTTTGAGATGCGAATAGCAAGCACATCGGAAAGTGCGCAACATAGTGTAATAAGGTGTAGTGCCAAAGAGACACTCTAAAGAAGAGTCCATGTTTAGTATTGGAGAAGAGAGCTAGTTAATTAAAAAACAACAGTCTCAAAGGCATTATACTAGTAATGTTTGGGCATTGAAGCCGTAGCCATGAGGGTGAGACCCATTTCAACAATATGGCGATGGCGTCGTTCTACAACCCCATTTTGTTCATGAACATGAGGACATGAGAGACGATAAGTGATGCCCGAATTGGAGAGAATAGGGAGAAGTGGTTTGTATTCTATACTTCCATTTGTTTGTAGAGTTTTGATAGAGGTATTCAATAAATTCTCCACATTCTTCTTAAAAACAACAAAGATAGAGACAACCTAAGTTTTAGAGGCCATAGGAAAAATCCATATATACTTGTTGTAAGCATCAACAAAAATCAAATAATAGTGAAAACCATGTCTTATAGAGACAGGGGTTGGTCCCCAAACATCAGAAAATAAAAATTCTAATGGATACTTCGCAATAAAAGTACTATTCGAAAATGGCAAGGTATGACTCTTGCCTAGTGGACAGGATGGACAAAAAGAGATGTCCTTATTCGAAACTGGAAGCTGAAATGAAGATAAGATGTAGGCAACTACTCGTTTGCAGGGATGTCCTAGCCGCTGATGCCATACGAAAACTAATACTTTCTCACCAATGAATGCCGATGGAGCTTTAGTTGTGCAATTTGTCTTTAGTTGATAGAGCCCTCCCTTAATCGGCCCTTGGAGGAGAATTTTCCCGGTCGCTTTGTCCTTAACAGAGAAGTCAATAGTGTAAAAAATAAAGGTTGCATTATTATCCTTACATAACTGGCTAACAGAGAATAAGTTCTTAGATATATTAGGAACTCTGAAAATATTATTCAAGACAAGGGACCCAGAATTAGTATTCAAAATAGAAGAGCCAATATGAGATATGTCTAGACCTGTACCATTGCCGACTAGGATATGATCTGCTCCATGATACTCATCGTGAAGAGAGAGATTCCCAAGATCTGAAGTAATATGATTGGTTGCTCTAGAATCAGGGTACCAATTATCATCACGAGCTGAACGCGAAGATGAGGCTGTATGAGCCTGCTTGGTATTCTTATTGGTAGTGTGATCCAGATAACGACGACAAGTAACTGCTGTATGGCCAAGATACCCACACAGTTGGCAAACTACTGTGGCATTCTTGGAATTGGATTTGCTGTGATTATTGTTATTATATGAAGCTTTCTTGAAACTATCAGAACCACCATCATTATTAAATTGTCGCGGCTTATAAGAAGAGGTTTGATTGCGATTAAAGTTTTTCTTCTTATTGGCCAAATTAGTAGAGGGAGAGTCCATCACAGATTGTGAAGAGTGTCACTCTAAGCGCTTTTCAAGAGTAAGTAGCAAACTTTGAATTTCAGAAAAGGATAGACTATTTAGTCTAATAGTTATTGAAAGCACAAATGTATCATATTCAGCAGGTAAACCACCAAGAAGATAATGAATTTGATCAACATCAGTTAGAAAGTGTCCAAAGGCAACTAATGCATCAAATAAACTTTTAATTTTCTGAACATAATCAGTGACTGTGAGAGTACCCTTCTTCAAATAGGCTAACTCTAATTTCAAATCATGGATTCGAGTTTGACTTGTAGAAGAAAAAAGAACATGAAGTCAATCCCATACCTCTTTGGACGTCTTACAGCCAACTACTTGAGCCAAAACTGGCTCTGTTAATGAAGATAATAACCAACTTATGATCAACTGGTCTTGTTCGATCCATGCTGCATGATCTGGGTTGCTGCGGCTGGATCCTTGGCTACTTCCATCTCCTAAGAAGAGTGGAGAACAAGGAAAAGATCCATCCACATAGCCATATAAAAAATGCCCTTTGAGAGCTGGTGTAGTATGAGAGCTCCAAAGCAAGAAGTTAGTACGGTCTAGTTTTACTGAAACTACATTCATAAAACTGGAAAGGGAGACCACCATAATAGTTCGACCATCTGTCGATCCAGGTTGCATTTGTCTCTAGACGGCAGGAGCAGTGGTGCTTGTCTCTGAAGCCATGACATTTGTCAAATGGCTCTGATACCATATAAGAGCAATACCAGAACAATGAGAAGGGAATGACTCAGTCGAGAATTGACTGGTCTCTTGACTCATTTAAATAAAGAACTAGTTACAAGAGGATAACTATGTATAGAAGATAACAATTACAAAGTTAGAGTTTATCTAGGAAATAACTAGATGATAAGCTACATGATAATGAGATAAGGTGATCAATTATCTAGGATAGCTATCAGAGATAACGATCCTAGTTACGAGTCTATCATAACTACTGAGATACTCTAACAGTGTAAATGTAATCTTGATTGTCCATGTGTATAGATTTGTTAGAGTGATAAAGGTTTGGCATGTATAATTATCAGATTGTGGGTGATAATGGCGTGGATAATGTCACAATGATGGACATAAGAACATGCACATGCCGGGTGTGGGATGTTAGTGGCATCCCATGTGCACATGCATTGGCTATGCTTGCATACACCAGCGATAGAATTGAAGATAGATTTTTGTGACAAGGCATTCCTTAAATCCACCTACAATCATTTGTCCAAGCTATTCCTAGAGAAAAATATTGGCCACGAGTATGAGATTAGGCAACCAATCCTCTAAAGTTGAGAAGAAAGATTGGGCGACCACCAATAGTCCGAAGGAGGAAGGTGAAGCAGGCCTGTATACCACGAAAATTTTGAATGAAGAACAGTTAAATGTTCTTTATGCAAAGGGTATAATCATAACAGAAGGAACTGTTGTACTTCTCCTAGTGCCACCACAAAAACCACAAAAGCAAAGGTAATATGGGCAAAACTAATAATTTGGTTTCTTAAATTTATACTTCAGAGGCGTAGAGTTGGTGATTCTCAATCAGGTTGAATGGTACCTCTATCCTCCAAGGAGGTGTACTCTAGGTGTAATGCTTCAACCTGTCGAGGTTGTGGGTTGTTCTTCCTGATCAACTCCTATACAATCAATGTATGAAGTTTGGTTCTTCTTCCAGGTAAGCTCTTGCAACAGTATATGTGGCTGGTTCTTCATCCAATGGGAATTGACTTTTAATTATTTAAGTATGTCCAGGTTCGGAAACCATGTAGCATGTAGTCAGGAAATCAGATACTCCCAACCTTGAATACCCATTTCTTTTCATTTATGTAATTAACAGATCATGAACAATGTATAAATGACAGTCTTAGGTCACCATGCCATAACCACTCTTTTTTTTTTTTTTTTTTTTTATGTCTGTGTGCATATAGATGACCGTCCTAGGTGATCACCATGACATAACCACTTTTTTTGTATACAAACTTGACCGTCTTAGGCCACCAAATTATCATGGATAGCAGATATGGCCATGTTTTTTGTTAGGAAAACAATTTATTAAACTATGGTTTATATGGTTATGGGCTGAACTATGGTTTATATGGGTATGAGTTGAACCATAGTTATATTTCATGTTTGCTGAAATATGATAATGCATATTTTTTTGCTAATGTTGGATGTATGATCGGCAATATTGTGCTTGATTCAAGGATTAAAGTATCAATATGATACACCTAATACAGGGGGTGTATCATGTCCATATTCATGCTCACTGGCACAGGATACACTATAACTCTATGCATATACTGCCAATCGTGTGTTTCGGTGTGATATGCCACTGTATCAGTGCATCACACTGTATTGGTGGATATGGCTCGATATTCACCAACTCGGAGGTGTATCGGACCGTAATTTGATGACATATTCAAACCTTGATTTAAGATTTATTTTTTTCCAAAAAGTTAATAAAAACTAAAAATTATAAAATTATTTTATTTTATTTATCTTAAATGAGTTATATATTTTATTTTACATATTAATTATATGTTAAAAATGAAAACATATTTATTATTTAGAAAAATATAGTTAATATTTATATAAAAAATACTAAATAAATAAAATTTCCTAAAACTTTTAATAAAAATCTTAAATTATAATTATAAAAATTGAACTAAATTATTTAAAAAATTAATTTTCCCCAAAAGTTTAGTAAAAACTGAAAATTATAAAAATAATTTATTTTATCTACCTTAAATGATTTATATGTTTTATTTTAAAATTATATGTAAAATAAACAATTTTATGTTAAAAGTAAAATATGTTTATTATTTTAAAAATAAAGATTATTTATATAAAAACATTAAATAAAAAAATTTCCCAAAAATAATAAGAATTAAAAATTATAATTATAAAAACTGAAATAGATTGATAATTATTGTATGATTTGTACATCTTCTAGAGTCATGGTATTGTTTATTGTAATGTTTCTCTTCATATAACCTATTAAAGTGTGCAGTTCTCATGTATTTATGCCTCATGTATAGTTAATTCAGCTTTAGATTTAGTGTTATTAATATATTTATATGATTTATATGGATTTCCCTAGCATATCCAAGCACTTTCATATCTTTCATGCATATCCATACGTTTTCAAAGTGTATCTATATCCGTATCCGAGCTGTTTGATACAATACTCAATACCAATACTTTAGTCTTTGCCTTGACTATGATTGATTAGGATAGAACATGCTATCATATTAGAGAGACTTGTTATTGATCATCTGATCAAGATAGAATACATTATCACAGGTTGGTATCACTTTGGTTTCATAACACTGGACATGTGTTGGACTGGCATCCAACACATTGGGTTGGTTTTATTGGTTTTGTTATGACCTAGTTAAAAAGTTGCATATGCTGGTTTTGATGTGTTGGATTGACTTCCAACCCTTTCAAACTTGTTTAAATTTCATAGCAGGCGTTATTGTTCCTCGAAGTGGTTCCATTGAAATAAGACCTTGTCTCATAAGGACATGCTACTGAACTTAGGGATGACAATTTTTACCCTACCTAGTGGGTACTTGTCCCAATGGGTTTTTTTTTTTTTTTTTTTTCTGCTTAAAGGATAGGTTTTGGGATTCTATGACCCGAATGGGTATGGGTAAGATACGGTATTAGGCTAAACTTGACCCTCCATGATCCACATATTGTTGGAAAGCATATAAATTTTACCTACTAGGTATTGAGTTTAATTATGTTTTGATTTTATGTGAAGGATAATTGATAGTTTGTCATTTTTACATGTCTTAATCAAATAATTGAAAATTTTATTATTTATTTTTGTTATTTTACTTATTTATTGGTTATATATAACAAGAAATAATAAGAAATTAAATGCAGGTTCTAAACCCAACCTGCTTCTACCCTTGAATGCAAGGAGAATAGGGCCGGAAAGGGTCTTACATTCTCATATGCAGAGAGAATTTGGCTTTTCTAAGTCTAACCTGCTACGGGTTTTGGGGTGGGTGTTGGGAGATTTAGGGAGGCAAATAAGATCTAAATTTATAAAATCCTCCCGAACCCATCCCATTGCCATCCCTAGCTGCAGTTTTAGTCCATTTGGATATGGACTTAGATTTACTAATGCAGTTTTAGTCCACTTGGACATGGACTCCGTTTTAGCCTATTTGGACATGTTACCATTGCAATATGAGGTCTTACTGTTCATGGGAGTGGTTCCAGGTCTTATTGTAGCAGTTTTAGTCCATTTTAGTCCATTTAGACATGTGCTATTACTGTAGTTTTGATATTATACCGTAGTTTTAGTCCATTTAGATGAGGAATGGAAACATCAAGAACGCACATTGAGAGAGAGAGAGAGCATCTAATTAATAATCTGATCGGATTGAGAATTTGAGATTTGACTCCATCGGATACTATTAAAATTTTCACCCGATTATATTATAATATTTATTGATTTTATTATATATGAATTTATATAATAAATTTAATATGTTATATTTATATAAATTTATTATATATAATCGGAATAAGTTTAAATACGAGCCGAGGTCTTTAAATCCGATTGAATTTGAACACAAATTTTCAATAATTTAATCGGATTCGGATTTTTCTGAATCCGATTCGCTTGTAGGGTGGGCCATTCTCTATTTTGTTGAAAAAATTTGACTTTGAATCTTCTGTCCACAAAAATTCTACTACGTCTATTCACAGCACACTAAAGAGAATGAGATGTTGTGGCAGCAACCAGCAATGATACGTGGTAGATGTGGACAGGAGCTCCGGACTCAAAAATTTTCTCAATTGCCCCAAGATGCTTACAGTGATCTATCACATGACGCGTGTAATCAAATAAGAGGAGATGTAAAGTGCTGCGTGGCGCGTTCCAAACTCAGGCGCAATTTCTAAGACCAACGGTAATGCTTCACTTCAATTTTTGTGGTGGAGATAAAAGTTAACTACCTCGCGATCATGGTTGATGGCACCGCTGGTTTTCGAAATTTATCCACCAAACCCCATTTCAGATATTCGTCTGGAATGAAAAACCATCAAAAGAGGCGTGGTTTCACATATTTCGGAATTCAGCATCAAAATGACTGCTACAGCTCCTGCTTCTCCTGCTTTTTGCAACAATCTGCACTATAATCAGAAACAGAAACCCGGGATGATCTCGTTCTTGTCTTCCACCTCCTCGTCTGCTTTGTCTTCCTCCGAATTCTTGGGTCTTTTCCTTCCCAGTCCCAATTCCAAGCGTTCGAAGAGCCGGTGGTGTGTCCACGGACAGACCTCCTTGGTTTTTCCCAGGGCCGAGATTGGTAAGGAGAAGAAGGTCGACGAAGATGATAAACAGCCATCGGTTTCCATCACACTCGATGATGTTAATCCGGTTGGACTAGGCCGTCGATCTCGTCAGATATTTGATGAGGTCTGGCGCAAGTTTTCCGAGCTGGGTCAGATTTCCAGGACCCGCACTGATGAGAGCCTTGACACAGTCCTCATCAGGGAGGGTCCCATGTGTGAGTTCAGCATTCCAGGGGCTCAAAATACCACCGTGCTTGTTGTAGGAACCACCAGCAGAATTGGTCGGGTTGTCGCTCGCAAACTGATGCTCAGAGGATATAATGTCAAGGTATTATGAATAACACTACGTGTCGTTGCAATTTTAGGTGGAATTCTTTTGATAGAACAAAGCTTTGAATGTACTTTAGGAAGTTTATACAGCTAGCATATACTGTCTAATAAAAGTTTTGAATACAACAATCGGGCTATATTTGGGAGATAGAGATCATGCGAAATGATTTCTCATTTTTCTCTCTTGGCGTCCACATTTGTTCACTATGGATCCCACATCTCGGGAAGATTGTGAGGACTGATTGACTCGCTTGTCCTCAACACAACACTTTGGGGTTTTGAGTTCGGTGATTAAACTATATATGTTGAGATAAGCACATTAAATTGTTTTGTTTGACCAATTGAAACAGGCTCTAGTTAGGAAAGCCGAACAGGAAGTGCTAGATATGCTTCCAAGATCAGTGGAGATTGTAATTGGAGATGTGGGCGAGCCCTCATCTTTGAAGACCGCTGTGGAAGGCTGCAACAAGATAATCTACTGTGCAACTGCTCGTTCCACCATCACCGGGGATCTCAACAGAGTTGATCATCAAGGGGTGTACAACGTTACCAAAGCATTTCAGGTTTGCTTCGTGAAAGCTTCTCTTTTTCTCCTTATCAAAGCTGGCATTGATTAGTCTATGTTTTGTTAGATAATATGCAAACTTGGAAAAGCATGGGATTAGTCCACGACGATTCTCATTTCTAGTCCTGTGCAGGATTACAACAACAGACTTGCACAGCTACGAGCTGGAAAAAGCAGCAAAAGCAAGCTCTTGCTTGCAAAGTTCAAATCTTCAGAATCATTGAAGGGTTGGGAAGTCCGCAAGGGAACTTACTTTCAGGATGTGGTTGCTGCAAAGTATGATGGAGGGATGGACGCTAAGTTTGAGTTTACAGAGACAGGAAATGCTGTTTTCTCAGGTAAGGCTTGTGGCACGCTTATATCAGGTTAACTAAGATATAAATCCTTCTCCATCAATTTCTTCTAATAAAGCAGTTCATGAATGCTTATTTGTTTTTGGGGTTGTTTGTGGTGTATCCCCTTGGTTTAGAGTTTCTGATGTATAGGATCGTTGGGTTGGCAGGGTGTGTGCCCTGTAGCTTCTTTTTCTGTCCCTTTCCCCTATTTCTCATTGGCAGCTTACCCTTGTATACAGGATTTGTTCTTTTCCTCCTAATTAACTTTTGTTACTTCAAAAGAATAAAAAAGAATCTATTGTAGGGAAAAGTAGATATATTTTAATCCCTTTTCTATTTCTTCAAATCACTGAATGTTGGACAACTTTGGAATAGGCTTCATGCCTCCCATTCCTTCCTCTTTATTTCACCAAAGGAAATATGACAATACATCCTTGATATATAGATCCAATAGCTGAGACAGCAGCCCCCCCTCAAGCTGGTACTTCAATATCAAGCATACGCAGATTATGAAGTATTAGACAACTAATACTTTCAAACAACCTTGGTAAGTATTATCAGCCAGTTCACTCTCAATCTTAACAAATGGTAAGCATACATCTTTGCAACATCCCTTTCATGGACAGAGTGCCAATCTACCTTAATATGTTCATATGGTCATATTGGTGGACAAGGTTGTGAGCAATACTAATTGCTTTGTTTTTTTTTTTTTTTTTGAGAAAAGGTATGTATTGTATTAAAGAAAAAAAAAAAACACTCTCACTCTACACAGTAAGAAACTGTTAGTACAAAATAACCACCTGTACAAAAAGTGATGCTCAAACATTAGAGCTCTTCAGGTAACACAAGATCTGTTGACCTTCTCACTGGAGACTAGAGCTCTTGAAGTAGTCTTCTAAGCCACAATATTCATAAGCTCCACGATACCTGGCTTTGGGCTTTGCCTTTACATTTGACACGGTCGCCACAAACTATTTTTTACTTCTCAAATTAACAAAATTTTCACTCACAAATGTGCAATACTGTTATGTAGACCTCTTGTCTACAATGAAACTAGGCCAGTCCACATCAACATATGTGCCTACTTTCATATAACAATTCTTGCAAAACAAGAATAATTTACCTGATAAGATCTTCAGGTAACACAAGATTCTATTTACACCATTGAGGTGGGTAGTACAAGGGCTATACAAAAGAAAAAACTGACTTACCATACTAATTGCATGAGGAATATCTAGTTTTGTAAGAGATAAATATATAAATTTACCACTAGTTTCTAGAACTGGCTAAGATCTTCAATTGGATCACTAGTGAATATTCTAATCATCTAGCTTCAAGTTAGGTTCAAAAGTAATTTCTATTGGCTTAGAACTAAGTTTACTTGTCTGGTCAAAAAATGTTTCTATTGAGATATAAAAAATTGCAAGGAAATACTTTAGGAAATCAAGATCAATTTCAGCCACTCCATGAGACATTGCTCTATATTCAGCTTCAGCACTAGACCTAGCCACCACATTCTGCTTTTTGCTTCTCCATGTGACTAGGTTTCCTCCCACAAAGGTATAGTAGCCGCCGGTAGACTTCCTATCATCCAGTGATCCTGCCCAATATATATCAGTATACACTTCAACCTTTAAATGCCCGTGCTTTTGGAACAATAAACTTGCACATGGGAATTTCTTAAGATATCTGAGAATTCTTTCTGCTCTAGGTGGGTGGTCTTAGGGGCATGCATGAATTGACTAAGAACACCCACTACAAGCAATGTCTGGCCGAGTGGAGAGAGATAACAGTCTTCCTACAAGCCTTTGAAATTGCTTCACATCTTTGATGAATTCACCTTGACAATCACTTAATTTGTGATTAGGATTAATAGGAGAACCAACGGGTTTCACTCCCAATTTTCTTGTATCCTATAATAGATCTAAGACATTCTTTCTCTGAGAAATGAAGATACCCTTTTGTGAGCTGGCAACTTCAATTCGAAGGAAGTATCTCAAAGAACCTAGATCTTCCACCTCAAACTGAGTAGCAAGAAATCCCTTCAATTTTTGAATTTCATCTTTCCAATCACCAGTTAAAACTATATCATCAACATACACTATTAGGGTTGCAATTTTCCCTTCCCCTCTTTTCGTAAATAATGTATGATTGGATTGACACTGCTTGTAGCCTCTTTGCCAACTACATGGAATCTGCTGAACCAGGCTCTTGGTGATTGTTTCAGGTCGTATAATGACTTCTTCAACTTGTACACCTTTTGTTCATTACCTTGAGCCTGTAAACTAGGGGGTTGTAGCATGCACACTTCTTTTTCTTCAAGATCACCATTTAGAAATGCATTCTTGATATCCAGTTGGTGAAGGTCCCAATCGAAGTTAGCAGCTAAAGAGAAAAAAACCCTAATGGAGTTCACCTTGGTAACTAGTGCAAAAGTTTCTACATATTCCATCCCTTACACATGAGTGAACCCTTTTTCCACTTAACGAGCTTTATACTACTTCGTTGTGCCATCAACCCTATGTTTTACTGTAAATACCCATTTACATCCAACTGGTTCCTTCCCCTCAGGAAGATCCACCAATTCCCATGTACCATTTTTATGCAATGCATTAATTTCTTCCTTCATTGCATCTATCATTCAGGCACTGAGAGAGCTTCTGCCACATTCTTAGGAGTAGGAATAGGAACATTGACAATGAAAGAAAGGAATGCCTGAAAGGAAGGTAAAATGTTTTCATAAAACAAAATGGGAAATGGGGTGCTTAGTGGTGCAAGACCGAGCACTCTTCTGGTGAGCAATAGGAAGGTCAAGACTAGAGGTATCAATAGCAATAGGGTCAGAAATATCAATGGGAACTAAGGTACTTGGCTGGGTAGGATCCGTCCCCAGAGAATTTGATGGCATTGGTGGTACAACTTCTTGATGCTCCACAACTCTTGAACTTGGTTGGCCTTTGTTACGATGACAAAAAACATGAAAGGGAGGAGGATCAAGAAGAAGAGGGAGCTGAATCTGAGGCAGATGAGGAAGCTAAACCTGTTTTTCCTCATGCCTACACTCCTCCTTGAGGAGAAACATGAAAGAGAGTTTCACTTTCAAAAAAGGAGACATTCATAGAAACATGATATTTTCGAGAGATGGGATCAAAGAACTAGTACCCCTTCTGAGTTGTAGGGTACCTCAAGAAGATGCAAGGAATAGCATGAGGATTCAATGGGTGGGTGATAGGTTTTGGACAAAACAGCGACAACCAAACACACGGAGAGGAATAGACAAAAGAGGAGCCTTGGGAAACAGAAGCTGATGTAGAGCATTGCACTCTAACCATCGACAGGGCATGTGATTAATGAGATAAGTAGCACAAAGGATAGTCTCAAGCCAAAAACGTTTGGGGATACTCATATGAATCAATAATCCCCGAGCCATTTCAAGAAGGTGGCGGTTCTTTATTTCAGCTACACCATTTTGTTGTGGTGTTCGGGCACAAGAGCTACGGTGGAGTGATCCACGTGAAGCAAAGAACTATGTGAGATCATTATGAAAGTACTCTTTGGCATTATCAAATTGGAAGATTTGGATTTTGGTTTGAAATTGGGTGAAGGTCATTCTTTAGAAATCTTGGATAATTTTTGGTACTTAATCCCTAGTTTGCATGGGATACATCCATATGTACCTGGAGTAGCCATCAATAAAGGCAATAAAATACTAGCCACTTTCAGATTGTAAAGTAACTGGGCCCCAAACATCATAATGAATAGTATGGAAAGGAAATTCAGATTTATTATTTTTTCAAGAAAATGAGTTCTACAGTGTTTACTCAACTGACAAGTTTGACATATAAACTCCGATGCTGACACTAACTTAAACAACTCTGGAAACACAATCTTTGAGGATTCAAAGGATAAATGACCAAAACGACTATGCCATAAATATGCATGACTCTTAGACTCTGTGATTGCAAGACCAGCCTTATTCTCTAGGAAGTAGGCACCATCCACCATACGTTCTCTACCAATCATCTTCCTTGAGGCCAAATCCTGAATCACACAATAAGAAGGGAAGAAGGCTACTGAATAGTTTAATGAAATGGTGATACTACTAATGGAAAACAAATTGATAGGGAATTGTGGAACATTTAAAACATTAGAAAGGGTAGGTAGGACCAAAAGCAAGAGAAATGGTTCCTTGACCAGTAATGGTAGAGAATGAATCATCAGACAATCTCACTTTATCTCTTCTAGAGAAAAGATGATAGGTCCGATAGTAAGTAGACTTACCAGTCATATGTTTTAACGCTCTAGAATCAATTATCCAAGGAGAGTCAGAGGAATGAGACTATACATGGAGAGTTGTGGCAGAATTACCATATGTAGACACATATGAAGTTGATGGAGGAGCATCCATCTGACGAATTGCCCTACCATAAAGTTCTAAATGGTCACGGAAGGAATTAATGATATCCACCCTAGGGTCAGAACTAGAGGTGTATGTCTGATCCGTAGTATTTGTTGGGGGCTGGTTTTGCTGAGTAGCCATGTTTGCTGTAGTGAGCTTTCTTGAACCTTGTTGTCCTAACTTGTTATTCAGATCTGAACCCTGTTTCTTACTCAATTCCTAAGCCCATTTCGGCTTCCCATGAAGGTCCCAACATGTGTCACGAGTGTGCCAAGACTTGTGGCAATGGGCGCACCATAATTTTTCTTTGTCATCCACCCTTTTTTGAGAGTCTCCCTTCTTAAAGGGATTTCCCCCATCTTTAACAACACTTCCTTTTGCTGCTAATACAACTACATCTCCCCAAAATTATTCATCAGATTTCTAATACTTTCCTCTAACTGTACTAGAGCATATACTGCTTGGACAGATGGGAGATCCTTGCTTCCAAGGATCTGTACTCTAATGGATTCAAACATAGGGTTCAGGCCAAGGAGAAGGGAAAAGAATCACTGCTGTGAAACAAGAGACTTATACGCTTTGGCATCTTTGTCACATTTCCAATCTACACTTTGATAGTGATCCAACTCCCCGAATAGTACACAGAGAGACTCCTCTCCCCCTGCTTACAAGGAGGATTCTGCTTGTAATTGATAGATTTTTTCATAGTGGCGTAATTCAGAATTGGTTGACTCTGCTTGTTCCCAACTCTCCTAAGCTGTTTCAGCCCACATAAAATTTCTTCTCACCTGAGGTTGCATAGATACTATGAGCCATGACATTACCATGCTGTTTTCCTGGTTCTATTTGTCATGTTCAACACTCCCAGAATTAGGTTTTTTAATTCTTCCATTTATATATGTTGGCGTAGGGGTATTTCTGTCTTTATACCTTGATTGATGTTGCTGATCTGTAATGTTGTGTTGAAATATGTGCTCTTAACTTAAGTAAGGGCACATAGGTCTTTTCAGTTATGTTTTAATATTAATATAAATTCTTACTGGCCGAATGGGAGAGGACAAGTTGACTCTTTCAGTTCGAACCAGAATTCTCTCTTCTCTCTTTCTCCCTTTCTCTCTTTCTCTATCATTCTCTCTTCTTCTACATAACTGAACTCAGTCAGGCCAAACTCTAAGGCAGACCTGAATTCTAACATGGTATCAGAGCAGGTTAAATCTGCCTAGATTTCTGCTTGCCTAGGGTTCATTCTCTACGCACCCTATCTAGGGTTTTCCTTCTTTTTTTTTCTGTGTTCGATTGGAGATAAGGGAAAGGGCTGAAAAGGAGTGATCGCCCTCTTTCCTTGGGGGTCTCTATGCCTCCAATCAGGTCGTATGTGGCCGGTTGCTGTGATTTCTGAGATCGCCCTCTCCTAGTAGAGGAGGAATAGAGGGCCAAACTGTGTGTGGCTGTTGTGTGTGAAGCGGCTGTTGTGTGTGGATTGCTCTCCTGCTCGCATGGGTGTTACTTCAGCGATAAGGTGAGAGATTTCAGTTCTGGTTTATGGATTAAATAGGTGTGTTTCAGATCATTTGCTAGTGTTTCAGCCAGTCAGTGCTAGGGTTTATGCTAGTTTCTTTGCGCATGTTGAAAGAAGAGATATGATCGTATAGTGGTGAGATTTCAGGTAGTTGTAGGAGCAGGGTTTGTGGTGTAAAGAGCACACATTCCAGCAACAATTAGTGCTGCAATCAGTGTGACAGGTGTGACCTAGTGGTGTGTAGTGTGTAGATCTTAGTGATAATAGAATTCAACAAGTGTGATGGTGCCTACAAACTACTTGAATGTTCAGATGACCACCATTAAGTTAAATGGAGAGAATTATGTGCCTTGGGCTAAATCCGTTGAAGTCTTTCTAAAGGAAAAGAAGAAGGTAAAACATATCAGAGAGGAGAAACCTTCCTCTGACTCTCACGAGTATGAAGATTGGGAACAAGAGGACGCTCAGATCATCACATGGTTGTGGAACAATATGGAACCCAGGATTAGTGTGAACTTCATGTTCCTTGATACTGCAAAGACGTGTGGGACCATGCGAAAAAATTGTATTCGGGGCAGGACAATACAACCAGAGTTTATCAGCTTTATCAAGAGTACTTTAATTTGCAACAGGTCAATCATAGTCTTGAGGAGTACTATGCCAACATGAGGAACATACGTAATGAGTTGAATGTCTATCAGCCTCTCACTTCTGATGTCAAGATTCAGCAACAACAGAGAGAGTAGCTTGATGTGACTAGATTTTTGGTGGGACTAAAGTCTGAATATGAACCAGTACGGGCTCAGATATTAGGGGGATCAGCTCTTCCGTCCCTGGAAGAGGTATTTTCTCGACTTCGGAGGATTTCTATCGGATCTACTAAGAACTCTAATATCTCAGATAGATCGGCCTTTGCTGCATTGAGAGGCCGTGGTGGTAGGGGTGGAGCTCGGGGAGCTCAGTCTAACCGTGGTGTTGGTAGTGGTTCTGCATATGGCCGAAGTGGCAATGGTGGGTCTACTTATAATTGTGGTGGTGGTCGTACTGGGAGCAGAGATTCAGGGGGAGCCCGTGGTAGAGGACGTAGCTCAGGCCCGAGAAAGTGCACTCATTGTGGTATGGATGGACATACCATCAACTATTGTTATGATTTACATGGTCCTCCCTCAACCTGGGCCAATCATGCCGCGACCGGTGACTCAAGTTTCAGCTTTAAACAGGAGAATCATTCATCTGACCAGTTGTCTCCTACATCCACAGATGGTCCCATGAAGGAGATGGTGAGTGTTCCCCGTGATGAATATGAGAGGTTTATCCAATCACAACAGAACACGGCAACTTTTGCTCACTCAGGTATGGCTTGTCTGGCATCTACACCCAATCCCTGGATCATTGACTCTGGAGCCTTCGATCATATGACTGGAACTCCAGGTGTGTTTTCCTCCTTGTCTCATTGCTCAACATCACAATCTGTCACCCTTGCTAATGGTTCCACATCCTCAATTTGTGGTGTTGGTAATGTTGACCTAGATCCTGTATCCCTCTCATCAGTTCTGTATGTTCCTAAATTGCCTTTTAACCTTATGTCTGTTAGTAAGCTGGCCAAATCACTTAACTGCTCCATTACCTTTTATCCTTCTATGTGTGTCTTTCAGGATCTCAAGATGGGGATGAAGATTGGTGGAGGGCATAAAGCAGGTGGACTGTATTATCTTGACGGTGGTGGTGGTAGAACTTCAACAGCTCTCCAGTCATCTCTTTCTCCTCTCTAGTGGCACTGCCGATTTGGTCATCCGTCGCTCAAAGTCTTGAAGTCCTTGGTTCTGTCCTTGAGTCAGCTTTCTATTTTGGATTGTCAGTCGTGTCAGTTTGGGAAACACCATCGTGTTCCCTTTAGTTCTAGGGTTGATAACCGTGTGTCGAGTCCTTTTTCTTTAGTTCATTCAGATGTTTGGGGTCCTTATAAAGTAATGTCATATAATGGATACAGATATTTTGTCATTTTTGTGGATGATTTTTCAAGGATGACGTGGCTCTATTTAGTGAAAGAAAGAAGTGAATTGTTTACCATTTTCCAAAAATTTTGTGCTGAAATTCGTAACCAATTTGGTACCCATATCAAAGTTTTTCGTTCTGATAATGGCCGCGAATATTTATCCTCATCATTTCAGGAATACCTAGACCAATACGGCATTATACATCAGACCTCGTGTACCTACACCCCACAACAAAACGGGGTGGCTGAGAGAAAGAATCGCCATCTCCTTGAAATAGCAAGATCCCTAATGCATCACATGCATGTTCCCAAACCTTTTTGGAGTGATACAGTGCTTACCTCTTGTTTTCTGATTAATCGGATGCCCACGTTCATCCTTGATGGTCAGTCCCCGTTTCAGGTCTTGTTTCCCTCTTTGTCTCCGTTCCCTCTTACGCCGAGAGTTTTTGGGTGTGTTTGTTTTGTCCATCATCTGGGTCCTGGGAACGACAAGTTTGATGCCCGTTCTCTCAAGTGCATCTTCCTTGGCTATTCTCGGACCCAGAAAGGGTATAGGTGTTACCATCCTGGTTCTCGACGGTCCTTTATGTGTGCTGATGTTAGTTTCTTTGATTCTACTTCGTTCTTTTTGGGGTCTGGTGATGCTTCTTCCTTCTCATCACCTCCTCCCCTTCCACTTCCCATTGTCGATCATCAGTTTGTTCCAGTTGTGACCAAATCCTTGCCTTCAGTGCCACCACCTGTTGAACGCCCACCTATTCGTCATGTGTATACACATCGCCCACGTGCACCGGCTACTACTCCTCCAGCTACATCTCCGTCGACGGATCCGGCACCAGAACCCCACTTGGCATCTGAGATTGATCTACCCATTGCTTTGCGGAAAGGTAAACGTACCTACACCCTTCATCCCATTTCTAATTATGTTTCTCTTACTCACCTTTCCACTTCCCATCGCCAGTTTGTTACCTTGTTATCATCAGTTATTGTTCCTAAAGATGTCCAGGAAGTCCTTGCCTCTCCAGGGTGGTGCCGTGCCATGGAAGAAGAACTCTTAGCCCTTCATCATAATCATACTTGGGACCTCGCTGCTCTTCCTCCTGGGAAGCAAGCTGTTGGTTGTAAGTGGGTTTATACGGTTAAGTACCTGTCTGATGGTAGTGTTGAACGCCTGAAAGCGCGATTAGTTGCAAAAGGGTACTCCCAAACCTATGGCATTGACTACATAGAGACCTTCTCACCGGTTGCTAAGATCGGGTCAGCTCGTGTTGTGATCTCTCTTGCAGCCATGTATGAGTGGCCACTATATCAGCTTGATATCAAGAATGCCTTTTTGCATGGTGACTTACTCGAGGAGGTCTACATGGAGCAACCTCCAGGGTTTGTTGCTCAGGGGGAGGATGGTAAGGTGTGCCGACTAAGGACGGCTATATATGGGCTTAAACAGTCTCCTCGAGCATGGTTTGGTAGGTTCAGTGAGGTGGTAAAGAAGTTTGGCATGAAACAGTGCAAGGTTGACCATTCTGTATTTAGTCATGACTCTTCGGGAGGAAAAATATTGTTGGTGGTGTATGTAGATGATATTGTTATTACTGGGAATGATAACATTGGTATTGATAGGCTGAAGACTTATCTGCATGATCACTTTCAGACAAAGGATCTGGGTAAACTAAAATACTTCTTGGGGATAGAGGTAGCGAGATCCAAGTATGGGATTAATCTGTGCTAGAGGAAGTATGTGCTTGATTTGCTGGATGAAACAGGCTTGTTGGGTTCCAAACCAGCTGAAACACCCATGGACACAAATACCAAGCTAAGCAGTGATATGGGTGAAGTGTTTGAAGACCCTGGCAGATACCGACGACTTGTGGGCAAACTGAACTACCTAACCATTACCAGACCAGACATCTCATTTGCAGTTAGTGTGGTAAGCCAGTTCATGCAAAAAACCTCTGACTCCTCACTGGAATGCGGTTCTGAGAATTGTGAAGTATCTAAAAGGGGCCCCGGGTCGCGGTCTGATATACAAGAGTGGGGGAAAACTTGAAATAGAAGGATATTCTGATGCTGATTGGGCCGGTTCTATGTCTGATAGGCGGTCTACTACAGGCTATTGCACGTTTCTGGGAGGTAACCTGGTGACATGGAAAAGTAAGAAGCAGACGGTTGTGGCAAGAAGCAGTGCAGAGGCAGAATATAGGGCTATGGCGCATACCGCTTGTGAGTTAGTGTGGCTAAGGAACCTTCTATAGGAAGTAGGGTACAACATTAACACTCCAATGAAGCTCTACTGTGATAATCAGGCTGCAGTTCATATCTCCTCGAATCCAGTGTTTCATGAAAGAACCAAGCATATTGAGGTTGACTGTCACTTTGTGAGGGAGAAGGTGCTGAATGGAGAGCTAGACACTACACATGTTAATACAGGAAATCAATGGGCTGACTTATTTACAAAAGGTTTGAGTCGGGGAAGAGTGGACTACATATGTAACAAGCTGGGAGTATATGATATATACTCACCAGCTTGAGGGGGAGTGTTAGCGTAGGGGTATTTCTGTCTTTATACCTTGATTGATGTTGCTGATCTGTAATGTTGTGTTGAAATATGTGCTCTTAACTTAAGTAAGGGCACATAGGTCTTTTCAGTTATGTTTTAATATTAATATAAATTCTTACTGGCCGAATGGGAGAGGACAAGTTGACTCTTTCAGTTCGAACCAGAATTCTCTCTTCTCTCTTTCTCCCTTTCTCTCTTTCTCTATCATTCTCTCTTCTTCTACATAACTGAACTCAGTTAGGCCTGAATTCTAACAATATATCCTATCTTTCCCCTTGCAGTAATGTATAACCTGATCCCCTTTGACCGTTCTAAGTAATTGAAACCATGAAGAGGTATGACAACCATAGGGAAGAATAAATCCATACCCCCACTCAGTCCATTCTGCATTGAGGAAACACCCGATGTGGCAGAATCTTCACTATTCATGATAACTGATTCGGATCACACTCAAAAGAGTTCCAAAAAACCTAGAAAAAAAAACAGTCCAACCTGTTTCCCTTTCACACACTATATTATTTCTAAAAAAGAAATGAATACTGCGCCAGGAAACTAGAGACGTCCACCTTTTAGTTTGAATAGAGTCCTCCAATCGCCAAAGGAAAAAATGTTTTACTGCTGTTACGGCACCTACAGATCATCACCGACTTACAGACTAACCACCGGACTGCTGTCACAGCACACACAGGTCATCTCCGACCTACAAACACACCACAAAGCTGCTGTCACAGCACACACAGGCATGGTTTAAAGTATCGATACGATACACCCCGTATCGGGCATATCGTATCGTATCTTTTGAAAAAGATACGGTTCGAAACGCCTGTTTCCAGGTGTTTCGGACCCCCAACTTTTTTTTAATAATAAAAAACACATTTTAACCTTCCCAAAAAACCAAACTTTGAAAAAAAAAACTAAAAAAAAGGTGTTTCGGCCGTTTCTAAGTACCGATATGATACGGCCGAAATGCATATTGTTTTGATACTTTGAACCTTGCATACAGGTTACCTCCAACCTACAACCACCACAAGGTTCACTTGGTCCTACAAAAAAGGAAGGTACAGGTGCTAATCACCTCACATAAGTTGATTGATCCCCTTGTTTTGGTTCTGCCCTGATACACGATCAGGAAAAATAATACAAAAAGAAGAGAGAAACTTCTGAGATCAGTCCAAAGATCCACCTTGGTTCTTCAGGGAAAAAATCAGCAGCAAGTGAAGGGAGAAGACAAAAGAGTTCTTTCTCGATCTCCTTTCAGATCAATGGGCCTTCTCTGATACCATATTATCCAGAAGAGGAAGTGAAGAGAAGAGAGAAGAGAGGAGAGAGGAGAAAATAGAGATCTGTGAGCAAAACTCAGTGCTGGTGGCGCCAGCTTTTTAGGCATTTTTATTAGGGCGACCATAGTACCCCTGCGATAATAAACAGAAAGAAAAACAAAAGATAAAAAGCCTTTTAACACCCAGAAGTACATCAATAACAATTAATCTAAAGTTGAAATAACTATGAAAAAGGTATAAAAACATTAGAAATGACCACTGTTAGGAATTAATTAGTTTCTTATTGTATTAGGTGGTAGGGTATAAGAGTCTTCTTACTTTTATTTCTCTTTTGTTTGTTATTTAAGTAGGGGTATTTTAGGCATTGTACACAGCTTGATTATTTTATTAAAAGAGGGGTGACAGTTGGAGGAAGTCAGTTTTCTCTTCCTCTCTCCTACAACGCTATTTTGTTCTCTCTTCTTCTCTTCTAATCTCAGCCCAGATCAATTCTACAACTTTTCTTTTATTTTCCCTTACCTTTTTTCTTTGTTTTAGGGAATGACCAAGTTTGGGGGATAGCTGGCAATTAGTGATTAGTGTTGTCAAAGGTCAACTAGTCAGTTGAGGGCCAGGCCAACTGCATCATTAAATTGTTACTCAATATTCATGATGCAGTCACCTAGAATGACTAAGCATTTTCTAGGTCTACTAGCTGATAAATGACTAGGTTAACTAGTCAAACACAAAGTTATTTAAAGCTTTATTTTCTTGTGTTTATCTCTAGTTAAACTAATATAGTATATATTCTGATTTTTTTTATATCCACACTGTTTATTCAAGTATCTAAGGTGGAACATAATTGTCTAATTGTATCTAAAGTAGAAGGCATTAAACAAAAGACCAATGTGGTAAAGAGGTTCATTTAAGTTTTTCTCCTGTCAATGGTGTGATGGTCTGTGGTTGCCACAAGCAAGGGATACATCAAATAATCAAAACTTACACTCTTTCTTCGAAAGGCAGAGGCTCTAACTCCATATCCTAGTCTATCTGGCACAACTTTTTAATGTTTGCCAGTAGAGAACTATAAAGTAAATCTTCAATCTCATTTTTTCTTTCTTTCTTTATTCATTTGGCCAACTAGTTGATGCATAGGCATAGCATCAACAAGAGAGGCCAAAATGACTAGTCATCATTTAATTGCATTGACAATATTGTTGTGATTAGGTTAGTTTGACAAAAGTTGAGAGGGAGAAGAGAAAAAAATAAGAATGAAATTGGGAAAATGTGGAATAGGCTTCATGCCTCCTATTGTCTACTCTTTATTTTATCGTAATAATATAGAAACTTACAATAGCTACCCTTGCTATACTGTTGCACAATTCATCCTTGATATATAGATATAATAACTCAGAAAACAATATTTAACACCTTTTATCACTCTAGGATATGTTTTTACTAGAGGAGGATATGTGGAACTGTCAAAAAAGCTTTCACTTCCACTAGGTCGCACTCTTGACAGGTATGTCTACATTCATGAATTTATCCATTTATATCTGTAGTATGAAGCTGGAATATCTTCCATTTATTTATAAAAGCAACATTAAAAACCCTGTCATGCTTTCTATAACATTAATATATCTGAAATGGTTAGGTATGATGGTTTAGTCCTCTCTTTCGGTGGAAATGGAAGATCATTTGTTTTAATTCTTGAAGCTGGTCCTTCAGCAGATACTACTCAAAGCAAGATGTATTTTGCCAGAATTAGCACAAAAGTGGGCTTCTGTAGGGTGAGGATTTGTTTCCCAGAAAATTATAACTTTCAGTTCAGTTAGTGGCATCATTAATAGGGAAGTATGAAATCTAATTCTTCATTTTCTTTCTGCATTTTTCAGGTCAGAGTGCCATTTTCGTCCTTTCGCCCTGTGAAACCAGATGATCCACCACTAGATCCATTTCTTGTTCATACTTTAACTGTACGTTTTGAGCCAAGAAGACAGGTTTGTAGAATACTTGACTGATCTGCAAAACATAGGACTAGAAATCATTTCAAAAGTCCATATGTTCTTTTCTTATGAAGTCATCAAATGATTATTCACCTTTTTGTAAACATTTATTTTTCTTCTGAAAAAAAAAACAAATATTTCTTGGCATTCAAGGGGAAGAGCATTTCATTCAGTCTATTATGATGCTATTTTTATTCATTCATTTGTATAAATTTAGAGATAACCCAGTAAGGTTGGCCTTGGAAATTTCACAATGAAGTGCAAACATGGATGATTCTGACATTGAGTCACATAAGTAGATAGTTTTACTTGTTATGAAAAGAATATCCATCAGAACTCTAGTTTGAAGGTTAGATTGACTCTATCAGATTCTACTGATTTTATTACACTCTTTCTTCAGAAACCTACTGAAGGACCTATGGGAACCAAGCAAGATCTCAGAAGCTTTAAACTGATATTGGAATATATAAAAGCATTGCCAGTAAGTGTTACATTATGCTTTCCATTATATTGTTGTTTGATGATAATTATTAACTGTTATATTTTTGTAAGATCATTTTTGTCTCAGTTTAATTCATTACTTGTTTGAATTAGTGCATCTGTATGGATTATTGATGCCAAAATTTGGAACAGAATGTCTCTTTCTTTTCATTTGGCCTATCAATAATTTGTACTAGGTAAATACATACAAGTTCATTCTCCACTAGGTCAGTCAGGTGGTATATCATGTGAGTTTCAAACTAGACATTCTCTCTCTCTCTCTCTCTCTCTCTCCTTTGATTTTTTTGGACCAGTAAAGGTAATAGGGTTATAAGATTTTATAAAGTATTTTGAATCATTGGGTTGTTGGAAGAAGGGCTGAATGAGTCTGGTTTTAGGAATTATACAGTTTAATGTAAGTTTCTGCAGTAGTTCTTTTGGGAACATTGTAGGATTAATCAAGTAAAGTCCTATTTATTTTACTGTGATAAAAACTACATGGCCTACCAAATAAATAGTGGTTATTGTTTGGTTGATTCTGATAGTCAGGGTGCTAAGATCGTCTACCCTAACTAAAGGCAAATCTTTTGGTAATCATCCTGGAGTTGTAGGCGGAATTGGTGATGGTCCCAATTTCTAAATAGCAATTGTTAAGTTGCATGGAACCAATTTCCTAACCATAACTGTAGGCAAATCTTTTGGTAATCATCCTGGAGTTGTAGGCGGAATTGGTGATGGTCCCAATTTCTAAATAGCAATTGTTAAGTCGCATGGAACCAATTTCCCAGCAAGTTCCCAGCCCATCAAAATCTATTTGAGCAGAAAGAGGAACTTAGGTTATCTCACTGGGAGAATTCAAAAACCAAGTACTGCACATACAACTTATGAGAAGTAGGAGCATGAAAATCTAATAGTTATTGTCTTGGATACTAAATTCTATGTGACCTTAGATTAGCAGGGATCTTCTTTTCTTTGACATGGACGCCTAGATTTGGGAGAAAGTGACTTATACCCACTTGTAGAGAAAGAATGTTGCAAGGATCTATTAGCTTCAGAAGGAGATTATATCCTTTTATTAGTGGGAAATGAGCCTTGATACATATTTTTCTACTTTACAAGACATGTTGAAGGAATCTGATCACTATCAAGTCCTAATATGGTATGATCAGAGGGATGTGGAATATCAGATCTTGCCATCGTAAGATAAATAAAAGGAAGGAATAGATGGAGATAAACAAGATGAAGGAATACCTACAGATTCCAAAGTGGAAGATTCTTGCAGTGGAGGTATAAGGGACTATATCTATGGTTGGACATTTTGCTTTTTCCTTTGATACACCAATCTTCTCCCAAATAGAGGGTTGATCAAGAAAGAATGATAGATTAACATCAAGATGATGTAATAAGAGAAATTCTCAAGAAACACAACATGTCAGTAGATGTGGATATGTTGATGAAGAGTTGGATCATAATACATGTTCTTTATTATCTATAACCTACGAAGGCACAATTGGCTGCATATGGAGACAGATTTGTCTACTCATGTTGCGGTAGATGAACAAAAAATAATGCAACAAAAAACATACGAGATGGAGTTGTTAGTAGTATTGGTGGTAAAGAAATACAAATGGTGATGTATGGTTAAAAACAAAGATAGAAGATGATTAATTAGATAAACAATAATGAATATAAATTTAACCTAGAATGTTTTAGTAGCCTAAAAAATCTTGTAGTAGTGCATCTGCAACCTCTAAAATGTGCTTGTTCTTCCCTTTCAATAACTCATTTTGGTGTGGTAAGAGAACGATGGTGTAATCCCAAAGTTTTCAAGGTAATGTTTAAACACGGAATCAATGTATTATCCCCATGAATTGTAGTGTAAGCTTTTAGCAAAGAATGGATTTCAACTATAGCCTGGTCCAAAAATAATAAAACACTATTTATTTATTTATTTATTTTTGAATAAATCCAAGTATATTTCATCAATAAATAAAACAAGGTATTTGAGTCTAACTAAAAAAGTGGTGGGCCCTAAACATCACTATGTTCAGTATAAATGGAGCAGAAGACACACTAAAATGCAATGGAAAGGTAATTAGTTCTCTTACTGATGCATGTGGTTATAAGAAAATTTTAAGCAAGTCTCAGAGAAAGAAAGTGAAAAAAAGGGGTCAGATGGTAGACCTACAAAATGCATCATAAACTAGAAAAGAATTGACTCATTGGACATTCAAACCTTGTTTGAATTTACCAAAATTTGATGACAATAGACTTATAGTCAAATTCTACAAAATTGGCTAATGGACCTCGCTGGAATTTATATTGGTTCCTCTTATTACTATTTATAGTAAGATTCATAATTATTATTTATAGTAAAATCATGATGTACTATTTTTAGTGATTTTTTATTCTTTATATTAAGTTAGTTTCAGTAGAATTAGAAAGTCATAAAAATGTTCTAGTTTGAAAAAGTAGTTTCTACTTCTTTGGAAGTTTGAATACAGTTAAAAGTTTAGTGAGTTGTGTCGAGAATGCTTGGTGTGTTACTGTTCACACCAAGAGACTTTTCATTAATCATCTTGAGCAAAATTACAAAGGGTCACTTGAATAGGCTCCCAAATATAAACATACATAAAAGGACATAAATTCCCTTATATCTCAACACTCCCCCTCAAGTTGAGTATAGATATTTGTCATGTCCAGCTTGTTCAAATTATTGTCGAGCTTTGATTTGGGGACACCTTTAGTAAGACAATCAGCCAATTGATCTTCAAGCCTCACAAAAGGTAAACAGATCTCTCCACTAGAAACTCTTTTTCTAATGAAATGTCAATCAACCTCTATATGCTTTGTACGATCATGTTGAACAGGATTGTAGGCTATGTTTATGGTAGCTTGATTATCACAATATAATATCATTGGAGTTTTAATATGCACTCCCATTTCTGTCAACAAGTTCTTCAGCCACAACAATTCTGAGACTCCATGTACCATAGCTCTGTACTCTTCCTTTGCACTAAATCAAGCCACAACTGATTGCTTCTTACTTCTCCAAGATACATCATTACCACCCACCAAGGTACAATAGCCAAAAGTAGACCACCTATCATCAATAGAACCTTCCCCATTAGCATCAAAATAGGCCTCAACCTTCAGATTCCCATGACTAGAATACAACATCCCCTTTCCTAGACATCCCTTCAAATAGGCAAGTATTCTATTCATTGCTTGCATATCAGATGATCTGTGCTTGTCCATGTATTGGCTGACCACACTCACAGCATATGATATATTTGGTCTAGTTAGACACAAGTAGAGAAGGCGACCAACAAGTCTTTGATATACACCTTTGTTAGGAAGGACATCTCCATCATCAACTCCCAAGTCCCAACTTTTGATTTGGATCAATTGGAGTTTCAGATAGTTTACAATCCAATTTTCCTACCTCTTGAAGTAGATCGAGGACATATTTCCTCTGAGAAATATAAATGCCCCTCTTTGACCTTGTAACCTCAATCCTTAGGAAATACCGGAGATTTCCAAGATCCTTAATTTTGAATTCAGTAGTAAGGAAAGACTTTAGTTCAGCAATCCCATAGATGTCATCCCCTGTGATAACAATATCAACTGACAACATCAGTTGTAGGAATCAACATACAAAAAGGAGTCCAATCTTCACTAACACTCTCCCCCTGGAGAGAAGGACAAGAGACAGAGAAGAAGGGAGTATCAAAGAATGTGACATCTTTGGACACATACCTTTTTTCTAGAACAAGAATTATAACAACAACACCCTTTTTGGACTGAAGAATATCCTAAGAAGACACACTTGATAAACTTTGGATCAAATTTCAACTTAGAAGGACTCATGGCATGGACAAAACAAACACACCTAAAAACTTTGGGAGGAAGATGGAAGGTATCCTCATTAGGAAAAAGAAGATGATGAGGAGATTGGAGATGAAGGGCCTGTGAGGGAAGTCTGTTAATAAGATATACAATTGTTTGAGCAGCATCCCCCCAAAATTGAGTTGGGACATGCATATGGAATAACAAGCCTCTGGCAACTTCAATCACATGTTTGTTTTTCCTCTCTGATACCCCACTTTGTTGGGGAGTATGAGGATAGGAACTCTGGTGTATCACTCCTTTCTCTTCAAGGAATGTTTGTAAATGCTTCTCAAAGTACTCATTGGCATTGTTAGATCTTATAATCTTGATATTCTTCTCAAATTGTGTCTCCACCATACTAAAGAAGCCTTTTACAATTGAAGGAACTTCGTCTCGGCTCTTCATCAAATACAACCAAGTATACCATGAGTAATCATCAACAAAGAGAATGAAATATTTATAGCCACCTATACATAGAATAGAATAAGGTCCCCAAACATCAGTATGTATTAAATGAAAAGCAGCATTGCTTCTTTTGTTACTTGCAAAATATGTGGTTCTACATTGCTTTGATAGTTGACAGACTTCACATTGTAGACCAAAACTAGACAAGGACTCAAATAGACTAGGAAACAAAAACTTTAAAGAACCAAAAGACGCATGCCCAAGATGGTGATGCTACAATTTCAATTGACTTAGTTTCTCATCATGAGAGGACTTAGATTGACACATCAATCCTAAATTTGGAGACTGATCAAGAAGATAAACTCCATCAACTTCATGTCCATTGCCAATTGTCTTCCCCATACTTAGGTCCTAAAAGACACAATGAGATGGAAAGAAGGTTACAAACAAATTATGAGACTTTGTAAGAGAACTAACAGATAAGAGATTTCTATCCAACAGTAGATGAACTCTCAAACACCTTTCCCACAAGGTTAGACACGAACTACAACAGTAAAACCTGGAAAAATAGGTACTAGTGAAAAAACAGGGGAAGGAAAAAATTTCCCAAAAATGTTTTAGGGCTCCAAAAAATCCGGGACTACTTACTGCAGTCCCAGGGGTTTACCACAACTCAAACACAAGAGGTTTCGATAGCAACCACCCCACCATATGAGCATGCAAGCCCTAAACTCTAGATCTGTATTTTTTGCCCATTTTCATCCAAAAAATCCAAGAAAAATCTAAAACAGCTTCAAACCACCATGAAACCTATACCAAAATTCCCCTAAAATCAGGGTGAATCAACAAGCATTAAAAACCCATAATGATGTCATTGGCTGTTCGGAAGCTGACATCAACCGGTGGCGTATTGACATTAGCAAGCCTGTTTGTGAGTCGTGGCTAACAGTAGATGGTTTCCTTGATCATACAACTCTCTGTTACCAAGTTAAAAGTTTAATTGTGTTGAGAATGCTTGGTATGTTACTGTTCACACCAAGAGACTTTTCATTAATCCTCTTGAGCAAAATTACAAAGGGTCCCTTGAATAGGCGCTCAAATACAAACATGCATAAAAGGACATAAATGCCCTTACACTCTCAATAAATACAAATAACAGTTAAGAGTAAATTTGGAAGTTGTTTTAGGTCTATAAAAGGGTGTCAATAGATTCTGTAGGGAGCACTCGTATATTATTTTATTAAATTGGTTTCTTGTCCAGCTAAGGAGGGTAAACTAATACTTTACCTAGAAAGGAAAGCTGGAGTAACATTCAAGTGGGTAAGATCTAGCCAATACTGTGGCTGATATGATGGCAAAGCAGGGGACCTTCAGGGAAAACTTTTTTTGTTCTATGCTGTAAGATTTAATATTGGATGGGGCCAACACTCATACTCTAAGTGGTTGACAGTGTACATGATTAACTATCAAGTCTAATGAAAGTTACTGTAGTCATTGAAGAAAAGGTGGAGAAGCAACTTTATATTCCCAGTGAAGCTCAGCCACTACTAAAAGAATACAAGGAAGTTATGGACATTGACTGATGGATTGCCCCCTATAAGGAGTATCCAACACCACATTGACTTAGTTCCCAGTGTTAGTTTACCCCACTTGCCACATTATAAGATGAGTCCTAGGAAGCATAAAGAGTTGCCGAGATAGGTTGATGAACTACTAAGAAAGGGATTTATTCAAGGATCAATGAATAAATGTGCTCTACCTGCCTTGTTGATGCCAAATAAGGATGGATCATGGATAATATTTGCAGAAGTTGTGTCATCAACAAAATACTTACCTCAATTAGATGATATGTTCGACTTGCTTCACGATGCTAAGGTGTTTCCCAAGATTGATTTGAAAAGTGTTATGCATCTTTTAAGATGCAAGATGGTCTTTATGAGCACCCTTCTAAAGAAGTTCATATATAAAAATCTGGGGAAGATATTAAAGACTCTACAACAAGAACTACTTTATGAAAACATGAAAAAGTGTCATCTTCTAACAGATTGGCTGCTGTTTTGGGGATTGTGAGTTCAGTTGGCATACATGTTTATGACAGTAAGGTGGTAACAATTAATAGTTGGCCTACACCCACTGCTATTGGATAAGTGCAAACTTTCATGGTCCAACATCATTCTATAGATGCTTCATCAAAGATTTCAGTACCATAAAGAAAGGAAAGTTTACATGGAGGAAAGAAGTAGAAAAGAGCTTCTATATGCTTAAGGAGAAGCCATTCACAACACCAGTTTTGGCTATGCCATGTTTTGGGAAGCTGTTTGAGCCTGAGGTGGAATGTGATGCATCTAGTGTTGGTATAGGAACAGTTCTCGACCAAGAACAAAGGCTTGTGTCTTATTATAGTGAATAACATTATGAAGCACAAAGGAGATACAACACTTATGACTAGGAGTTGTATGAAATGGTACAAGAACTTCAACATTGGGGGTATTTTTTGATCCAAAGTATCTTTCATTCTTTATTTAGATAATGAGGCTTTGAAACATATAAATGTTATCTAGCAGGGAGATTGGCTAATGGGTGGATTTTGTGTAAGAGCATACTTTTTGTTAAAATAAAAATCAAGAACTAATAATGTGGCAGTGCACTTAGTAGAAGATCAACCTTGCTGTCTACCATGACAACTCAAGTGCTGTCTACCCTAACTTTGCTGAAATTCGAAGGCTTGTACGAACAGAGTACAAGGTGAATGCATACTGGAAAATGGTTTTCCTTTTAAGGGAGTTTGCTTATTTGTTCTCCCTGTAGAGAACACTGATGTGGGCCCCACTGCAGTGGTCCCCACTGTGTTCGTAGGACAGCAGTATTTGTTTCAGTTATAGTAGTGTCAGTTTGAGTCAGTTTGCTAATTCAGCTGTTATTTATTTCAGTTTTATTTACTTTCTTTATTATGTAAGTACCAAGGGCAGATGTGTCCTTTCATCATGTACTAAACATAAGCCTATAAATATTAAGAGAGTGGCGGCGGCAGATCTGTTAGAATCTGTCCCTCCCTTCAGCAACTTGTGTTCTCTTGCTTCTCTTCTATTCTCTCCCTTTTCTCTCATCTTCTTTTCTGTTTTACAAACCTAAAACCTTTTAGGATTCAAGACTGATTACAGTCTTGATCTTCTACTTGGTATCAGAGCCTATCTAGGGCTTCTCATGTGTATCTAGTCCAGCCGATCACATGAGAACTAGCTAGGGCTGGAAGCCTTTAAGAAGTTTTTCGGCGGCTGAATCTTGGAGATTACCAGGAGAGGTTCGCAGCAGTTGAAGACTTGCCACAGCCTGCAGAGAGTTGGTAATCAGGAAGAGGCAGCAAAGGCTAGGGTTCAGGTAACCCTAGAAGACAGTACACCGAAGGCAGGTAATCAGTAAGTAAGTTTGTTTCTTTACTGATTTTTAGAGATTGCAATCAGCCGAGATAGGTTGGACCTATCTAGAAAGAGGGGCCGAACTGTGTTCAAGTTTGCTCTAGGGTTTGGCTTGCCGAACTATGATTAAGTTTGTGTCTAGGGTTTGATTGTTGGGCCGAACCCCCTCTTCAAATGGGATTAGTTTTTTAGGGTTTCACAGTGCCCTACGACAAGTCCTACTGGTGCGGACTGCTTGGAGAGTGCAGATGAGCACTTTAGTGATTTCAGATCACTAATTTTCTTCAAACCTACAGTTAAAACCCTATTTTTGCTCTCACAGTAGTGGGCCCCACAGTAGTGGTTTCAGAGAACAACATCTCAGATTGATAGGCGATTGATTTCAAATAAGTTTTGTGTTGGTATTCCTGATCGGATCAGACCAGTTTCAGATCGGTTTTGTGTTGGTATTTCTGATCGGATCAGATCAATTTCAGATCAGATCAGTTTCGGATCAGCTTTCAGACTTACTTCCTTGACTCTGTTTTCTGGTATAACTGCTCTAACAGTTTGTAGCCACTGAATCTTGATCGGAGATGGAGTTCAAGGGTCAGGGAGATAGTAGTTTTGGAAACAACAGTTATGGTAATGTATCTGAAACCGGGTTTCAGATTACAACTATGAGATTTGATGGGTCAAATTATTTGGAGTGGGCACAATCAGCCATGATGGCTATTGGAGGAAGGGGAAAACTGGGTTACCTCTTGGGAGATGTGAAAGAACCTTCCAAGGAGGACCCAATATACACCAAGTGGGTTCAAGAGAACTATTTAGTTATGGCATGGCTATGTAATTCCATG
Organism: Nelumbo lutea; assembly: GCF_056320005.1. Classification (NCBI taxonomy): domain Eukaryota; kingdom Viridiplantae; phylum Streptophyta; class Magnoliopsida; order Proteales; family Nelumbonaceae; genus Nelumbo; species Nelumbo lutea. Next base: position 59,485,436 of record NC_142691.1, on the reverse strand, counting down.
CAGCCACATATCAGCCGAAATTACTTGTGGGCAAAGACAACCAAAGAAATATGGGATGTTGTGAAAGAAACCTATTCCCAACCCCTCAATGTTGCCAGAGCCTATGAACTGAAGTGTGAGGTGAACAACCTTAAACAAGGAGAGAAGTCAGTTTCTGTCTACTTCTCTACCTTGAAATCCTTGTGGCATGAGATTGACCATCTGGAGACCCTTGAGTGGGAGAGTCCCAAAGATGCACAGACTCACAGAAAACAAGTTGAGACGAATAGGGTATTTGAGTTTCTGGCTGGTTTGAATTCAGAATATGACATTGTGCGACAACAGATATTGACAAGAGATAGTGTGACCCTTTCTCAAGCATACTCCTTGGTGCATAGTGAAGAAACCAGGAGGAAAGTTATGATGCAACCTCAGCCTTCTTTCCCAGCCTTGACAGCTATTAAACCCAAGCCAGGGGGTGACTCAGAAAGGGATCGGAAGAAGGAAGATAAACGGGATCTGGTATGTGAACATTGCAAGAAACCCAAGCACACAAAAGATACTTGTTGGAAGCTACATCCTCACTTGGTCCCAGCAAAACTGAGAAATAAGAAGGGTAATGCTCATATGGCAGTGAACACTGATTCAACATCCTCATCAGGTACATCCCTGGAGACTTTAGCTGCTATTCGGGCTGCCCTCATACAGTTGGAAAAAGAAGTTGGAAGTTCAGCTCAGCCATCCCAGTCCCCATCAGCTCCTGCTACATCTACATTTGCACATTCAGGTACTCGAGCCTCAACTTACCATGCTTCAGCTCCAGGTAATACTGATCACTACCGGGTAATAGATTCAGGTGCATCTGACCATATGACTAGCTTGCCATCTTTGTTTACCTCTTATCACTTGTCCTCTGGCCGAGATAGAGTATCCATTGCTGATGGCTCTCTTGTTCCCATTTCGGGCAAGGGGGACATCAAGTTATCGGACACTATCTCTTTATCTTCTGTTTTGCATGTTCCTAAGCTTGATACCAACCTCCTTTCAGTTAATAGTATTACCAAACAAATGAACTGTTCAGTAACCTTTTTCCCTGACCGATGTGTTTTTCAGGATTTGGAGACGAGGAAGGTGATTGGAATTGGCCGTGAGACGAACGGGATCTATCTGCTTGGGGAGAGTACCCGACGGGAAGAGTCAGTGGATAAGAAGTCTTTTGTTTCCTAGTTTGTGAGTTCGGTTATGCTTTGGCATAACCGATTAGGTCATTTGTCTTTTAAGTCTTTGAAGAGTCTGTTTCCTGCTTTATTTGAGTCTGTTGAGATATCAGAGTTGAGGTGTGAGAGTTGTGAGCTTGCCAACCATTGTAGAACCTCTTATTCTTTAAGTAATAAAAGGAGTAATTTCCCTTTTGATATTGTGCATACTGATGTTTGGGGGCCATATCATATCTCTTCTATGGGTGGGTACAGATATTTTCTACCGTTTGTTGATGACCATACCCGGTTTTCTTGGGTATATCTTATGCGTTCTCGGGATGAGGTTCCTGCTTTGACCCAAAACTTCCATCAGATGATTCTCACTCAGTTTGGAACTAAAATCAAAGTCCTCAGATCTGATAATGCAAAGGAATACTTCGCTCAACCATTGACCTCCTACCTTCGTAGCCATGGAGTTATTCACCAGAGCACTTGCCCTTAAACACCACAGCAGAACGACGTTGCCGAAAGGAAGAATAGGCATATCTTGGAGGTGGCTAGAAGCATTATGTTTACCTCCAATGTACCTATTCGCTTTTGGGGTGATGCTATCCTCACGGCAGTTTATCTCATTAATCGAGTTCCTTCCCGGGTCCTTGATATGAGAACCCCCTTTTCCCTTCTTTACCCAAACAAGGAGTTGTTCATTGTTCCCCTTAAAACCTTTGGTTGTACCTGTTTCGTCCAGCTTCTCGGGCCTCATCATTCCAAGTTTGACCCTAAGGCCTCCAAATGCATTTTCCTGGGTTATGCACAAACTCAAAAGGGTTATTGCTGCTATGATCTGGTTTTAGGGAAACGGTTTGTCTCTATGGATGTCACCTTCTTTGAGGAGACACCCTATTATCCTAGGGTTTCTCCTCAGGGGGAGAGCAGTAAAAGTGGGGCTGTTTTGAGTTTCTTTCCTCAAGGGGAGAGCAGTGAGAGTGGAAGTGGGGCTGTTTTGAGCAGTGAGAGTGGAAGTGGGGCTGTTCCTTTACCTATTCCACTGGGTAATGAAGGTTGTAGTGGTGAGGGTGGTCAGAGGGAGCCGGAGTTGAGAGTTTATCACAGGCGATGCAGGCAGGTTGATCCTAGTCTTCGGCAGTTCCGGCCAGATCCAGTTCCTTCTACGGCTCCAGATCTAGAGCCTACTGAGATACCTCTCGTTGTTGCCACTTCCCCTCCTGTGGATGACCTTGATCTCCCTATTGCCATTTGCAAAGGGAAACGACATTTCACCACTTCTACAGCTCACAGCATCTCACAGTTCCTATCCTATGATCGTCTATCACCATCTTACCGGTCCTATCTCACTTCCATTGCCGATGTCCCTATTCCAAGAATAGTGCAAGAAGCCTTATCGGTTCCAGAATGGAAAGATGCAATGCAAGTCGAAATGGATGCCCTGTTGAAGAATAATACCTGGACACTGGTTGACCCACCAAAAGGAAAGAAACCGGTGGGATGCAGATGGGTATTCACTGTGAAGCATAATGCTGATGGCTCTATTGAAAGATACAAAGCCCGGCTGGTTGCAAAGGGATTCACTCAGACTTATGGTATAGACTACTTGGAGACCTTTGCCCCAGTAGCCAAGATGACCACCATTCGAGTTTTGTTATCCCTTGCAGCAAATCATTCTTGGCCCCTGTTTCAGATGGATGTTAAAAATGCCTTTCTGAATGGAGACTTACAAGAAGAGGTTTACATGCAGTTGCCTCCTGGATTCTATGATACAGAGACAGGTAAGAAGGTTTGCCGACTGAACAAGGCATTGTATGGTTTGAAACAGTCACCTAGAGCCTGGTTTGATAGATTCAAATTAGCCCTTGGAAGGTTTGGTTATGTACAGGCCCAGTCAGATCATACACTATTCATCAAAAGGATGGAGTCCTCTCTGACACTACGCAGTATATGTAGATGATAGTGTGGTGACAGAAAATGACAGTCATGAGATTGAGTCTCTCAAGCAGCTCCTTCATCAAGAGCTTGAGGTAAAAGATCTTGGTGCACTACGGTATTTTTTGGGTATTGAGGTTGCTAGATCCAAGCAGGGGATTTTTATCTCTCAGAGAAAATATGTTCTAGGTCTGTTGGCGGAAACTGGAAAGCTGGGTGTTAAGCCGACCGATACACCCATCGAACAAAATCACAAGATTAGTGCAGAGGGTGGGGACCCTCTTGAGGACAAAGTTATGTTCCAACGGTTGGTTGGAAAGCTTCTATATCTCTGTCTCACTCGGCCGGATATCAGCTATGCAGTTAGTGTTGTCAGCCAGTACATGCACTCCCCATGAACTTCTCATCTTCTTGCGGCAGAACGAATATTAGCATACTTGAAGAGATGCCCGTGTAGAGGTATATTACTCAAGAACAATAATCACATGAGGGTGGAAGTCTATACAGATGCCGATTGGGCTGGAAGTGTTGATGACAGAAGGTCTACCTCTGGATATTGTGCCCTTGTGGGAGGTAACCTTGTCTCTTGGAGGAGTAAGAAGCAGAGTGTTGTTTCCCGCTCCAGTGCTGAAGCGGAATACAGGCCAATGGCTAATGGAGTGGCTGAAATCTTATGGCTGAGGTCACTACTTGAAGAGTTGGGTATTGACTATGAAAAGCCCTTAATGTTGTATTGTGATAATCAGGCAGCTATTAATATAGCCCACAACCCAGTGCAGCATGACAGAACTAAACATATCGAAGTTGATCAACATTTTGTGCGAGAAAGAGTTATATCACAAGAAGTGTGTCTTCCGTACATCACATCCAATATGCAGCTCGCGGATATCCTCACCAAGGCTGTACCGAGGAAGAAGTTAGAGACAGACCTATCCAAGTTGGGCATGATAGATATCTACTCCCAACTTGAGGGGGAGTGTAGAGAACACTGATGTGGGCCCCACTGCAGTGGTCCCCACTGTGTTCATAGGACAGCAGTATTTGTTTCAGTTATAGTAGTGTCAGTTTGAGTCAGTTTGCTAATTCAGCTGTTATTTATTTCAGTTTTATTTACTTTCTTTATTATGTAAGTACCAAGGGCAGATGTGTCCTTTCATCATGTACTAAACATAAGCCTATAAATATTAAGAGAGTGGCGGCGGCAGATCTGTTAGAATCTGTCCCTCCTTTCAGCAACTTGTGTTCTCTTGCTTCTCTTCTATTCTCTCCCTTTTCTCTCATCTTCTTTTCTGTTTTACAAACCTAAAACCTTTTAGGATTCAAGATTGATTACAGTCTTGATCTTCTACTCTCCCCAATCTTCTCTTAGAGAAGATATCATATCAAATCTACATGTAGCTGTATTAAGAGGACATTTGCTAGAGAGAGGACTTGTGCACTTGTGGAAGATGAGTATTTTTGTCAAAGGTAGGAAGGGATGTGGATAAGCTCACAGATAGGTACATGGCATATCAAACAAGCAAAGGATACATGCAGAATACTGGGTTAAATACTCCCTTACCAATCCCAACAGCACCATATGAAGATGTAAGCATGGAGCCATGGGCCTTGTGCTTGGATTGCCAAGATAAGAGGTATATATTCTTGTGGTGGTTTGATAGGTTTTCTAAAATGACACATTTCATCTGTTGTAAGAGTATAAGGTTGATAACTCATGGAGTATCCAAACTTCTGTAGTTGAAAACCTTTTTAGTTGAATTAGGAGTTATTTTTTATAGTCCTATGAAGCTGTTTTGTGATAATCTTGTGCCATTAAAATTGTCAACTATCCAATTCAGAATGGTTGTAAAAAGCATATAGAAGTTGACGGGCATTTTATACATGAATAGGTAACTAATGGAGAGATCTAACTACTGTCTATGAAGTCAGGTGACCAGCTATCTGATTGTTTGACTAAGGCATGCCTCGATTTAGTTGGAAGTTAACTTATGCAAACTAGGCATGCATAATATCTACATGTAGCTTGAGGGAGAGTGTTTAGAGGCATCAGCGTAAGGGAAATTCTATCTCATCTTATTTTATACTAACAGGGTTGCTAATTTGTAACTTTCACATGTATTAGTATAAATATCAAAGAAAGGGTCACGGCCAACACTTTAGGCCCCTCTTTTAATTTTTCCTCTATTTTCTCTTCTTTCTTACTTCCTTCCTCCTTCCTTTCTTTCTTCATATTTGACATTTACAAACTGCAAGTGTTCATACTATATAAATCTCGGTAGAAATGTTCTACCCTACATTTATGTGTTTCCAATAGGTTGTCCTTATGAATTATGAGGGACTTGAGAATAAATACATGAAACTACAAGACTGTTGAACAGATAAAAAGTAAATAACAAATAGAAGGTGCACGAACTACTCTTCACTTTCTCACTCCCACTACTGTACCAAGCCAACAGAAATAGTTTTTTCAATTATACTCTTAGTAGATGTAGCAAAGTTATAGGCTGAAAGGCCTCTGTATCATGGAAAACCTGGGAGGTGATTGAGGTCAAACAGTTTGGCTACCTCCTCATCTTTAGTCTTACAATTTATGATTGTCTTAAATTATGTTCATCAGTTCCTTTCCTTCCAAATACTCTAACAAACTGCAAAGGGGATGGCACTCTATGTGAACTTCACACTGTGCCCAAGAAAATATAAATTGAAAGAAGGTCTGCAGAAGAGTGCTATTTTCTTCTTCAGTGAATAGCTGAAGTGTAGATTTAAATATCTTGGGATAAGTTCATTAAAGAAAAAACAGTAAGAGAGTAATTGTGATGTGAAGGGAGTCTCTGGAAGCATGCTATTTTCCTCTTCAGAACTCTTAGTGTGTATGTTATTGATTAACTTCAAGGGTGAAAATGCTTTATACGAAAGAAGTTGTTTAGGATCTTCATTTTAGTTTTACTTTTAACTCAGTTGTTTTCTTTCACTACTGCATCTGCTTTCTTGTTCTCACTGTTTAGTTGTCTCTGAAAATTCTTGCAATCAATGAACCAAATATCTCAACTGAGTTAAATTTGATAAATAAAAAACTAGTAAGAGAGAATAATTGTGATATGGGGTGTCTGCTGGTGATATTTTCCTCTCCAGAACTCTTTGTATGAATCTTACACTATAAATTTGAAGGATGAAAATGCCTTATATCAGCACTTTCTTAGTGTTGTTTAAGATCTTTATATTAGTTTTTCTCTTGGCTCATTTGTTTTCTTCTCATAACTTCTCCAACTTATTGTAATCGCTGTTTAGTTATATGTAGATTTTCTACTTTATCCTTGTTTGAGTGAGGTATTGGATGTTTGCAGAGCGGACAGGAAACAGATTTTATTCTAGTTTCGTGTACAGGATTAGGAATTGAACCTAGCAGAAGAGAACAGGTTCTTAAAGCTAAGAAGGTTGGTGTTTCAACTTTTTGACTTAGGAATTGTTACATCAAGTTCATGAATTTCTAAGTCATCTACATGTTTGAACCTTTACCAGGCTGGAGAGGATTCACTTAGAAGATCAGGCCTTGGTTACACCATTGTTCGTCCCGGTCCTCTACAGGTATATCCTGGAAGCCTTGTTAAATTTCTTAAGAATAACTTGGGAACATGATATCAGTAGATTCATAAGAAGTTTTGACCATCTGAAAACTCAATGATTTTCAGATGATAGAGAGTTTGCTGCCTAAGTTCTGGATTACTGAATTATTAAATATTGGGGAAATAAGATTACTACTGAGTATCTGAGCAATAGTTTCATAGTAGATGATTCTATTTTATCATCATAACTTTGTATTTCTTAGACTTAACTGAAATTCTTGTTTTTCAATTAGATATTGCTTTCTATACATAACTTTACCTGCCTGCCTTACATTCATTTTTCCTGGAAACAATTGTTGCATTATAATTCATAAATACAACAGTGTATTTATTTGGTCCGTGTTCCTTGTCAAAGCACATCTCCTGGATGCAGTTGCCGAGCAGATGGTAGCATGCCTACCTAATATGGTCTTTTTTTTTCTTTTTTAATTTTACAATGACAATGTATCTGACCCCAAATATTTTGGATAAAGGTTGAATGATAGAAATACTAAAGAGAATTTATTTGCCTGTTTTCTTCGGGACCATCCCATAATATCATTCAACAGAATAGTAAACAAAATGAAGAGTTACAAGTCTCTAGGAATATTGAAGAATCATTTAAAAGACACCATAGTCCAAGTAAAGAATTTATTATTTCTATGCTGTTCAAAAAGGCTTATTTTGTGTGAAGTTCTTCTTTCTCATCAAAATAACAGTTGAAAGAAGAATGAATGGAAGCTAACTGCAGAATGCATTAGAGAGGTTCGATAAAGGCTAGCAATGGTTTTTCTTATTACTAGGTTAGATTAAGGCTAGTAAACTAAACAACTTAACAGTAAATGAGAGTTATGCCTTTGTAATCTGTGTGTGTGCTCTTCTTTGTACATATTTTCGTGTACTTTTATTGTTTAATGAAATCTGTAATCTTTCCTCTCGAAAAAACCTAACAGTAAGTTATTGTTAATCGATAAGATAAATTATCCAGTTTTCAGATCATGGAGGATTAAATTAAAGGAAGGTTCAATAGACTGTATTATTCATTTCATCTAGTTTTGTTTCTGCAAGAAATGTAAATTCTTTGTTTCACATAAACACTTTCTTTTTTTCCAGGAAGAGCCTGGTGGACAACGTGCTCTTATCTTTGACCAAGGGAACAGGATTTCTCAGGTAAGAGTGGATGTTCTTCCACATTAAGTGGATTGATAAATAGTTCTATTCGTTCAAGCATCAATGTTAAACTAATCTTTCAATGCAGGGCATCAGCTGTGCAGATGTAGCTGACATCTGTGTTAAGGCATTGCATGATTCAACTGCAAGGAATAAGAGCTTTGATGTGGGTATTTTCTGTTCATTTCATTTTCTAGTTCAGTGGTCTATTAATTCTGTTGTGGGGCTGAGGAACTAGTGATTTTGGCCAGGTATGTTATGAATATGTGGCAGAGAAAGGGAAGGAGCTCTATGAGCTGGTAAGGAATACGTTATTAGCTTTATGTATCAAGTTTGAATAGTATTTAAGTGGTAGGATTCTGAGATGCCTCACTTGGTGCAGGTGGCACATTTACCTGACAAAGCAAATAATTATTTGACACCAGCACTATCAGTTCTCGAGAAGAATACTTGACTTCCTCAGGCAATTTTATTCGTTGCATCATAATTCTCTCAGAGATCTTCTTGAATAGAAGTCCCAATTTTTCACAGCACTTTTGTGGCTATTTGTGTATGAGCTTCATGTATATTTTCCTCCAGAAATTGGATCTTTCAAAATTCCACCTTATGCATGCCCACGACGAGTGGATCAGCAAAATGTAAATCAGGTGATAAGAAGAAGCACATCCCCTTGATCAGTCTCCATTCAGTATATGATGAAAGACTGTTTCCTTCTTCCCATGCTGAGCAAAATGATGGAGGAATGCTCTGTAGTTTTAACAACTATGTAAAGAGAAAACTGCAATGGTTGTAAATTAGTGTAGATATATATTGAAAATTCTTTCTCATAACCCACTTTGGTAGTCCACTAGTTGGCATTTACAAGATCTTTTTTTTTTTTTTGAAAATTGGCATTTACAAGATCGATATACTTAATTCAACCAATATTGTATAGGTATCATTGGAAACTACAATTGTAAATAGAAAAAAAAAAAAAAGTAATTATAACAACAGCAACAGTAGTCAAGGCTGTCCAGCAAGTTTTCTAATTGGGTTGCATTCTGAATGATCCAAGAAACTTTAATAGAGCGAGATAGTTTAGGGCTCAAAAAGGACCTTTAGAGTTCCTTTGCTCATTGTAGATTAAATAAAATAATTAGAGGGCCATTATTAATTAAAAATAGTTCCAATGTGTTATTGGAATAGACTTGATATGTTACGTGAAGTTCAATACATGATAATTTTAGGTGATCAACAATTTTAATACTGTGGGATTCAACACAATAAGATAAAAAAAAAAAAAAAGAGAAGACATTTTCTTGGTGCTAGTATCATATGATAAAATAGGATGTAAGATGTTTTCAAATTAAATAGTGGTCTCAATATGAGTTTTCAGAGAGTCAGCTGACACAAGCCGATGAAGGTTCCAAGTATCAGAAATGTAAGGAGAATTGGAAAGGCAATTTTGAGAGATATCCTTGGAAATGCATGGATATTAATATACACAGATATGCTAGGAAAACTATAATAAATCCTAAAAGTATATCAATAATGTATAAGTTTTAGATGATTAAAAATAAGTTATATACATGTAAGAAACACATTTTAATAGCTTATGTGAAGTAAACTATGAAAACAGAATTGATAAACATTAGAAAGTGATGGAAGAACTAAAATATGTATCTTTATGAGTATATCTTAATTTTCAAAAACCTCCATGAACTTCTGGAGTCCTGCACTTTGCCTCTATCATTAACATTGTGTCAGTTAACTTCATTAAATATTCTATTAAACATTTCTGAAACCCCAGGCTACCTTTTTGTCATTTTATGAGATCATTTTGCCCTTTTGAATTAATTTTTCTAAAATCCTAACTCCCACATTTTTCTCTTAGATTTCTTTCAACAAATTTCTTGAGAATGCCTTGATCAGAATGATTAATTCATCAATTCCTTGAAAATAATATGTGCTTTAAAATGGTTGTTTTCATCATTCTGATATTATAGTGACCAGGCTAGTAGGGGCCTGAAGGGAGTTGCCAATATAAAAAGGAAAAGAAAAAAATGGGGGGAGGGATTATTTTGGAAAACATTCTGATTTAAGAATGAGATTTTAGTCCTAAACCATCTTAATGACTCCAAAACTAATCATGAACTACCATAGGTAATAATTAGGGTACGGGTGTGGAAGGGGTTAGGCACCACACCCTCCCAGAATCGAAATTCCAGCCTCTACTAATACCCTTTTTTTTTATCAAAAAGAAACTTTAAAAAGAAAGAGAAGTGTTCAATCGTATCACTTAAATGATTTATCAAATTTCCTCTCAACCTTTGGATACTATGGGCAAATTAAAAGAAATAATTTCATCCTTGAAATTCCAGTTTCCATCCAAGTTTACATGCCTAAATGCAAGTCTACATGGCATGTCAAGATGCAAGCAAGCAAGAAGATAAAAGCATTTACTTCATTATAATTCTTACATGATGCATGAGCATATAAAGATAATCATAAGAGAAGAAGGAAATGCAAACAAGAAGACAAAAGTATTTAGTTCAATCTTCCCCATTCATTAGATCATACTCATACTTAAGTTGTATTAGCAATTCAACCCATGCAATTTGAATAGAAATTTAGTTAGGTTTGGACTGGCAAATTTGGGATTTGACATCAATTTGGTTCCATGAAAGGTCCATGTATAGGTTCCCTTGGTCCCATCAAATTCATCTGATATATACTCATGCTTTATTAGAGAGGGCCTAAAGGGACTCAAAAGTATTTATGAGAGAATGATGGATTTAATGAGGGAGGAGAGATGTTACAAATAGAGACTATAAGAAAATAAAGACATTAGAGAGTTTTGTTGTGGCTTCTTATAATTTTAACAATTTAATTTAAAAATAAAGAACCACATGTGTAATTGTGTGAGAAATGAGAGGAGGAAATAATTGAGATAGATGAAGAAAAGTTGAGATAGTTAATAAAAGGATATTATTAACAATTTAATCTAAAGATTCATGGTTTAAAGAAAAATCATGGGCAGAAATACTTGTAAGTTGGTTGAGATTTATGAAACTTTATGATGAGAGTTTAAGATACCTAATTTAAAATTTTCATCTTTTCATTTTAGTAAGTTCTTTATTTTTTAATGTTCACGTGTGAAGAATGAGAGAATGGGAGACTCTATGTGAGGCCTATGGTGAGAGACCCTTGGCTTTCATACAGTCCTTTTTCTATCTATACTATTGTTAAATGTATGAATGAGAGCATGGAGCTTTTGCTTGACTAAAATATCACTATTTTTGAATTTGGTCCCCCTCTAATTGGGAGGGCAGAAAATGTAAATTGAATTACTACTTTCACCTTATTTAATTCCCTCTCATTAAGCTTTATATTTAAGTATTAATTCCCATCATCTTTCATTGAATCCTATTCTAGACTAAAATGCTCTTATCTTTTAATTTCACCCCTCTCAAAATTGTGAGGGTAGAAAATGTAATTTGAACTACTTTTTAGCTTATTCAATTCCCTCTCATTAAATTTATATTTAAGGTATTAATTCTCAAACTCTCTCATTAAATCCTATCTTTAGGTTATTCCTCACTAATAAATTCTATCTTTTTTTCTTACTTCAAATAAATTTTGTCAATCATATCTATGTCTAATACTTTTAGCAATGTAAAACCCATGTTTAAAACCAACTGAAAAAATGACACTATTCTTTCATCCTGTGGTGGGTAAGTAATTCAGTTATCCAAGTCAAATGGGCCAATTCATGATGTCATAGTTAAATAATAAACTTTTAAAATAGTAATAGTACAATAAATTAAAAAAAATAAAATTTATAGGAAAATTGAGCACATCTCTAATATTTTATATTAAGCATATTTAAGAAAATTATAAATTGATAAATAATAATTGTTTTATTCATGTTGGAAATGAAATATAAAATTTAAAATCAGTCCAATAATTAAATTGCTTTTCTATTGTAGTGAGTAAATAGATCAAACTTTTGGGTCAAACGTGTCAACCCTTAATGTCATAATGAAATAATAGAAATTTAAAAAAATACATAAAACATAAAAAATGAAAAAAAATCTAATATTTTATATTATCATTTTAAATAAAAATAAGTGTGATAAGCAATAATTGTTTTTAGTAATGATTGAAACGAAATACAAGCCGACCCAAAAAAAATTGTTTTCCTGTTTGCAGACCCCACAAATAGGGTCTACAAATGTGTCAACCCTTGATATCATAATTAAATAATAAAATATATATAAAAACTAAAAAAACAAAAAAATTACAAAAAAAGGAAGAAATTTTGCAGCAAATGTTTGGCACATCTCTAATATTATACATCATCAAATCAAGCAAAAATTAAAAGAAAATTGTAGAAAACATTTGTGTGCATCTCTAATATTTTATTAATCATATTAAAAAAAAGTGCAATAAAAAGAATTGTTTTTACTGATGATGGTAATGAAATATAAAATTCAAAGCTAACCCAGAAGTAACGTTGGCCTCATGTTTGGTGGTCCTAGTTAATAATTCAACCTTTTAGGTCAAATATGTTAACCATTGTTGCCACAATTAAATAATAAAAATTAAAAAGATATAAACACAAAAAAAAGTTACATAAATCAATAAATTTTGTAGATAAATCATTTGGGCACACCTCTAATATCATATATTCTAAAATTCATCGTATTAAACAAAAACAAGTATGATAAATAAGAATTATGTTTTACAAAGATAAAAAAAAAAAGAAATTGTTAAAAAATTTGGAAACATATTAATACAATCATCTTCAGCAGCATCTAAAATTGCCATGTGCAAGGCATGTGCCCACTTACTAGTTATATATATTGATGGGTATGAGCCAATGAAAGGCTTATCCCTGAAACTATCTTCAAGTCAAATAATGAGGTAAAGAAAGGAAATTAACAAAGACTAATGCAAAAAAGAAAGAAGACCAACTTGAAGCACTAAATCCCAATAATCTTCTCATCATACTTGTTCATTTTTATGCCCTCGACCCAGACATCTCGACCACAACTTTCAAGCTTTAACTCATCCCACATAATTCGGAGACTTGAAGTAGACCATGCAAACTAAAGACTTCGAAAATGCCGGCCTCAAGAAGCTCTTAGTAGATAGATCTCCACTATGGGAGAGCTTCCACTCTTGCTTTATTGAGCATTGATCTTGTTCCTCCATTAAGTCTCCTAGCAAAACCTTTATTTATAGTGTTGGGAGGGCTAAATTTTTCAAAAGGGGAGGACTTGAACATGGCTATGTCAAGGTTAAAGCAAGAACATTAAATTTTAACCTCTTGAGTTTGAAGTAAATCAACTTTGGTTCAATTTAGAAAGGTTCTAGAGGTGTATTTGAGTGTGGAGGGTTGAATTCAACACTTAAAACAAGTTTTCCATGAAGAAAAACACTCTAGAGGAGGTAAAAGATCAAAAGCATATATAACGTTCATGCCAATCTAGGCATGACTCTAATCCTAGATCAATCATGCGGCAAACTAAGCTAGTCACATGATTATTGCTTGAGTTTATTGTGTAGTTTTGCTTTTTGTTTTTTGTTTTTTTGTTTTTTTTTTGTTTTTTTTTTGTTTTTTTATAGAATGTGTAGTTCTCTTTGAATCAATCATTTTGACATATTATATAGGGTAAATTTCTTAAACTACCCTTATGGTTTAGCTAATTGACTAAGTGCACCCTTACTGTTTGAAAATTGACTTCTCTACCCTTACTATTTCTAACAATTGTCTAAATCTTCCAAGAGTCATTAAGCATGGACAAAAAAAGTCAAATATCCATTTTACCCTTCTATGAAATTAAATTTGTGTCCCTTGTTATAACTTAACTCAAAGCCCTATTCAAACACTCACCTCATCAGTCGAAGGAGGGAGGGAGCACCATCCATCGGTGCAGCCTTCGCCATCGCCAACAATGGCGATCGTTGCAACTACTGAACGACGGAGGTCGGTGAGGGTTTTTGTATTTTGAACACTCGTCTTTTGTTTGTTCAGCATTAATAAACCCTAATCAAAATGACGAAGGTTTATACTGATACATGTACAAATTTTGGTCGCTTTTGCAGGGGATTTTTTTGCTTTTGTAGTGAGTTCTACAAACGAGATGAGTGTATTATTTATTGAAATCTATAGCATCTGAGGTATATACAGATGCCTCATCTTTTTATGGCTTGTCTGTGGTAGGGGACCATCTTTTTGTGATTTGTTTGTGGTAAGGGACCATACTCTGAGATTCGTGGCCTATGGCTGCGTCCACACCGATTCTTAGACCGAGTCAAATGGGTGTTTGAATGCTCCCAAGTTTATACATAGCATCAGTCCTTTTGAGGGTTACACATGGCAGTTTTGGGACCCATGTGTTTGCTATAGTGCAGACATGGGAGTTACACATGACTACTTCACAAAAAATGGGTTGTGAAAAATATTTTTTTTTTCTTGCACTGTGCAATCATTAGGATAGAAATACACAACCCTTCAGTTGATTTAGACACATTGTTGTGATAACATTGCACAAGTAAAGACATTTCGAACTTTAGAATAACTATGGAAGGCATTAGCCCAGTGAATTGTACTTAAACTTGTTGGAATTTCTATTGTTATTCAACATTTCTATCAAGAGTAGGTACTGTAAGAAAGTTCTGCCACCCACTTCCCGTAAGTGCTAAACTTGAATAAACTAACCCTAAAATGAGAAACCATGAAATGGAAATGATAAAGATGTTTAAGACTTTCAATTTTCAAAAGTCAATAATGTAAAATAAGTATCATCTCCCATGCTTCATGATACTAATGTTACCAAGACTTGAATAGAAGTATTTGAGATAAATATAACAGCATGAAAGTTTCAAAAAACAAATACTAGATTCAATGTGAACTCTGGATCACTTGTTGGTTAAAAATCTCACCCCAATATAGGGGTTTAACTCATGAGACTCAAGAAAAATAATGCCAAAACACTATTGGTTAAAAATCTCACCCCAATACAGGGGTTTAACTCAAGAAACTCAAGAAAAATTATAATGCAAAAACACTTTTTTTTGAGAAATTATGTCAAAATTGCAATTACAAAACACTGTTGGTTAAAAATCTCACCCTAACACAGGGGTTTAACTCATGACACTCAAGAAAAATTAGAATGCCAAAACACTTTTTTTTTTGAGAAATTATGTCGAACACAATGAGTCACACACCAAATTCACTTGATGAACCATGAATATTTGTTTGATTTGAAGGAAGGGGAAATCCATCATATGGATGGATGAACCATACTAGATGGCTGGCGAAATTTCAAAAATTTCTTTTTTCCCTTCTAGGAATCGTATTTCTAGTTTTAGAAAAACTACATTTATCAAAGATCGTTCTTGAACCAAACCGGACCAAATCTGAAACCAAAAGAAAGGGAGAGGAATACTTGATATAGAATCCACACGTGTAGTTCCCAAAGTAGGTGTTCATGCCCAAAGAGGGTACCAAAACCCGCTTCCACTGAAGATGATGCAGCTTATGATGAAGTAGGCTTAGCAATGCAGTCCTTCAGCAAGAACTACAATCCAATAGCTTACATCAAGCAAGGGAGTATGAGCACGGAATATGATATGATTTTCTTGCAAAATCAGAGGTAGGAACTGATCTCTATCAGTCCAAAAGGTGGAGAACGAATTGGGTATTTATGGCGGCAAGAGCAGAAGGAGAGAGGAAAAACTGAGAGTAGTGGTGTATCTAAATTGGAGTAGTTCACCCTCTCCTTTTATAGATCTTAAAGAGAAGCTCTCCTAATCCAATTAGAAATTTCCTAATCCAAATCTTTACTTGGATCTGGACTCTTTAAGTGGATAAGACTTATCCTCTTATCCTATCTGCTGATCCAAACCCCTAAGTCCATCACTATGGGCTCTTAATGGGCCCAACATTTACACTAATTGGTCCTTAGGTCCAGCCATCCTATGAAGACCCAAGGACAATGGACTTATGTGAGATATAGCCCATCAGTTATAAAAGCCCTAAATGGTCTTACACTTAACCTCTCAACCCGTAATGATCAAACACTGTCCGACAAGGGAGGACCTCTCCCTCAGCTACAAGGTGTAGTGTTACACTCTCTGCTCAGATGGATCTCGAGAATTAAAACCTTTTTGCAAACCTTTTTTCTTAAAATATAATATATATGTGTATATATTCATATAAATATATTTTGCAAAAAAAAAATCTCAAACAAGTTTGAAATCAACTGCCGAAAATTTTGGTTTCCATTAGAGAGAGTGCAGTCCCGATCATTCACTTTGTCCGACAAAGCGGCTTATCATGTCACTATGATCACCCATTCGAGTGAAATCTCAGACTACCCCAACATACCCAGGTTTTGACCCCGAAGGATCTCATTGATTGGTATATCAAAGACAGCCTAATCCAACACCCAATGCAGTACCATAATCGAGTCTAGGGGTTAGGTGTAACTTTCTAGTTTTGCCCACCAGTCTCCAAGGTCTAGGGCACAACTGGAAATTGGCCTAAATTCAGTGTTTCAAACAAACACACACTACATGTGCTTTGGGTCTAACCCTGGTAGCTGAAACAAGCTACACCAACCGACTTGGCAGCACATAAATGTCAGCCTTGGTAGGATAAATTTCCCTAAGTTTATCCAATGGCTAAGAACATTTTAAACTAATACGAGTTTCGTAAGTGTCCAGTTTAAAGGTAATTACACAGAAACACACTAGATATAACATGAATCAATTATGTACTTTTATTCATTTACAATAAATGGATCTATACATCAATCTGATTGAAGCTAAGGACATACACTGTCTAACATGATTAGCCTTACTAAGCAAGCAAACTTGAATATTCAATTCAAAACCTTACCCCTTCATCGTCTACAATTAGCAAAAGAAAATACTTTGGACATTTTTTACTTCCAATTTGGAATTGTTAATGGCAAGGGGATATGATGACAATATAAGGTTAATCCCTTCACCTCAAGAGACTAGAAATTTTTCTAATATTTTCATATATCAAGAGTGGGATTTTTTTCCTTTTTTTCTTACTTTATTTTTTATGGATTCAAAGTTGATATGATAGCCCACTTCGAAAAGTGGGCTTGTAATATATGATAGTGGTTGATATGATAGCCCACTTCCAGGATGGTCCTAAGTCATATATTGCTAGATGGTTGATATAATTTAAACCTATCTACTTTTTTTCTATTTTCATTTTTCTCTAGGGTGAAATTAGCTAGAGCAAGAAGATATTATATAGCATCTTGGTTACACATGGTCATGATCATGTAATTCTATATTTCTGCCCATCTAAAAAATGTTTTGTTCTTCTCTTTTTGTCAAATACAAAATGTTCATTCTCTATCAATCAAATAGGAAGTACTTCTCTTCCTTATGAAATGTGGTATGTGAATGATTTTCTTATGAAAGTTGGTATATGTGTAAATGTTTTTCTTATGAAATGCAGTATGTGGATGCTTTTCTTATGAAATGTTGTATGTGAATGCTTTTATCTTTCCTTTTCATTGGTTAAAGTTTTGTTTCCATCATGCACAAGAATGGAAGGAGGGAGATATATGTTCATTGTCAGCCATGGTGGTCAATGGAAGACCATTAATGGGAAGTTGTCATATGTTGGTGGTGATGTGAGATATGTGGATAACATTGACAATGACGGGTCTTACTACTTAGACATCATTGATGACTCTTGCAGTTTGTGTGGGATCTACCTCGCAATACGATAACCATAAACTACAAGGTACCGAATCGTGAACTAGAGGAGCAATTGAGTTTGTTGGGTAGTGAGAGTGACATGTTGCAAATGTTTGTCTTGCACGGTTATATGCATGAGATTATCTTCTATGTCACTACTACGGATGCTAAATGTGTATTAGTTGATGACATGTATGTTCAAAGAAGTGGAAAGAATAGTGACCATTGAAAAGGAAAGTATATATTTGAAGGTGATGATGATTGCTGTATTGTTAAATCTATGTCCGATGATGATGCTCATTATGATGGTATTGGAGATGGTGCATCTGAGGATGAGTATGATTATGGAATGGAGGTTAGTGATGGTGAATTTGATGAAGACTAGAACTGAGGAGATGGGTTGGTGGTGATGATGATGGGCTGGAAGGTGATATGTTTGGTTTTCTTTTAATGATTTGTCTTTTTATGTATTTATTATAGGGTTATATGAGACTTTTTTGTTCTGTGTACATGATCAACACTCCAAGTGCATGAACCATGTTCAAGTTGAATGTACTGTCAATATAACACTTGTTTTTTTGTAAATGTTAATGAACCACTTGTTAAATGAATGATGGGTTTTTTTTTTTATTTTTAAACAAAGTCCTCTTCTATAAATGAATGATGTGTTTTTAACCAAAACACCCCAAAATCACATTTGTTCATAAGATGTGTGCAGAAGCTGCTTCTATTTTTTTTAGAATCCTAACATGACATTTCATTAAATAACATGCTCAATTACAAGGACCAAGTTTGTAGTTGGTTAACTAGAAGGCCATATTTGGCTTAGATAATGAGCCAAAGAATTTGTAGAACTTAGAATACAGTGAACCAAGAATGGAGACAGCCTCTGTAGTAAGCTCTACAATTGGATAATAAATTATTGAAATTGAAAAGGAGATGAGTCTATGTCCAATAGAGCTCTGATGACCAGTAATGCAACTCCCTCAGTTGAAAATATGTACGCATGGTATTTTTTTCTTTTTTCCCCATTTTTTGTTTAGAAAGAAGAAAAGATAGTAGATGTAGAAGACAACTGGTTTTGTCAAACACAAAGAATAACTTAGCTGACTCTAGCTGAGCTCAAATAAGTTGCATAGTGTTTGATAGTTTAGAAGCTTCCAATATTACAACCTAAAACTAAGATTCTTTAACATTAACAACATCAGGTCTAAGTTTAAGACTGAACAATTGAGGATAACTATAATTGATTTCAACTGACCCTTGCATTCATTTGACCACAATCTAACACTTGACATTCATTCATCTATTCCTCCCAGATTTGGATCATTTAACATGGGAAAAGTTCACAAGTTCCATTTCTTCATTAGCAAAATAACATTAGTTTGGTAACTTTTAAGTAAGAACACATGTGCAAATGAGTTGATCATAATAAATTAATTTTAAACTTGAGAATTAAGCTGCAACATGAAGTGGGGTTTTTGATGACAAAACTCTGATGGGAAATGCCTATTCAAGGTTGTATTTGGTTGGCAAAGAAAAAAACACCCCTTAGCTAATTATTGCTGATGATATTGACCTCTATCTAATTATTAAAAATTCTATCATTTTTTGCCTCTTTGTATAAGGAGGAAATTAAACTTAATGAACCTACCTCATTGGGAATTCAACTAGACAAAAGGAAAATCAAATTTGAATTCAACTAAATAGTAGGCCACCAATAGGGTTTGAATTCAACTAAATTGTCCAAGTACCAACACACTAGTACATTAGATTATACATCTTTGATTCTCATATTTTTTATACGACCCACCAATTTATCACAAAATTTAGACAATCTATTGAAGTTATCCTTCTCTGACTGGACAACTTCTTCAACATTGTATAGTGGGTCTTTAGAAGGCCCTGCCCCATCTCTTTTGATGGTTACGCTCTGTTAGACATGTGGTCTCCCTGGTATCCATGTAAAGAACTTACACCCACATGCATCATACAAAAAATAATGTGGATTAAGCGATTGAGTATTTAACAAATTTGCACAGACAAAGGGGCTGATCCTGTCACTATGATCAACCATTCAGATGAATTCTCAGACTGTCCCAACATACCCAGGTTTTGACCACCGCTAAGGATCTCACTGATTGGTACATCAAAGACAACCCAATCCGACACCTAGTGCAGTATCATAATCGAGTCTAGGGGTCGGGTGTAACTTTCCAGTTTTGCCCATCAATCTCCACTTTCCAGTTTTTCCCATCAATCTCCACTTTCCAGTTTTGCCCATCAATCTCCAAGGTCTAGGGCAATACTGAAAATCTAGTCCAGTTCAAAGATTCAATTAATCCCACACTGTGTGTGCCTAGGGTCTCACCCTGGTAGCTGAGACAAGCCACCCCAACCGACTTGGTGGCACCATAGTGTCAGCCTTGTCAGGATAGGTCTCCCCAAACTGACCCATTGGCTATGAACATTCTAAACTAACACGAGTCTTATTAAGTATCCAGTTTAAGGGTATTACACAGAAACATACCAAGGGAGCATGAATCAAATATGCACTTTTATTCATTTACAATAAACTCATAAAGTACATCATTTTGATTGAAGCTAAGGGCATACAAAACACTCTAACAGCTCCCACTTGCACTTAGGTCCAATCAGGTACTAGCCGGAGTCCCATGCTTTCCACGTGTTTCTCAAACACTTTCTGTGACAGTGGCTTAGTCAATGGGTCTACCACATTCTCCGCTGATGCTACCTCTTAATAACATCCTCCCGTAGGTCCAGTGTTGTCAAACAACAGTGGAATGGGTGATGTGTTGAATTCCAAATTCAGGAATGAACACCTTCATTCATAAGGCAGCCTCACTTACGGCAATGCGCTCGGCTTGGGTTGTGAACTGTTAATTTGCTACTTAGGACCCCTGTTTGCTAACATTCAGGAAATAGCACACGATCCTATCGTAAAAACATATCCAGATGTAGACTTTCTATCATCTGGATCTGACTAGAAATCGGCATCTGTATACCCTTGGATCTGTAGTGAGTTACCATCGAATACTAGACAAAACTCTTTTGTCCTTCGAAGGTACTTAAGTATGTTTTTCATAGCAGTCCAATGCTCCTACCCTGGGTTGGCCTGAAATCTGCTTACTACACTCACTGCCTGAGCAATGTCAGGGCGAGTGCACAGCTTGGCATACATGATGCTCCCTACGGCAGAGGCATAGGGAACGTCTTTCATGCCATTAATCTCTTTAGAAGTCTTGGGAGACATCTTCTTGGAGAGAGTGACTCCGTGCCTGAAAGGAACATTTCCTTTCTTAAAGTTTTCCATGCTGTATCTTTTGACGATTTTGTCAATATAGGTAGATTGGGATAATCCTATTATCCGCTTCGATCTATCTCTATAGAGTCGAAGACCCAGTATATAGGAGGCCTCTCCAAGATCTTTCATGGAGAATTGCTGTGAAAGCCATACTTTCACCGTAGTCAACATTCCTACATCATTCCCAATGAGTAGAATGTCATCTACATACAGAACCAAGAAGGTAACCTTATCTCCACTGTACTTCCTGTAAACACAGGGTTCATCCGGATTCTGCTCGAAATCAAACAATTTGATGGCAGAGTCAAAACGGATGTTCCAACTTCTAGAAACTTGCTTAAGTCCATAAATGGATCTGTTAATTTTACATACCATGTTTTCCTGACCCGCAGCTATGAAGCCTTATGGCTGCTGCATATAGATATCTTCAGTAAGATCTCCATTCATGAATGCAGTTTTGACATCTATCTGCCAAATCTCATAGTCATGGTATGTTGCTACAGCTAACAGGATCCTAATGGATTTAAGCATGGCCACAGGCGAAAAGGTTTTCCTCATAATCGATGCCCTCTTTCTGAGTGTACCCTTTCGCCACCAGACGAGCTTTGAAGGTCTCAACCCTACCATTGGGACCCTTCTTCCTCTTGTAAATCCATTTGCAACCAATTGCTTTTACCCCGGAGGGCGGATCTACTAGAGTCTAGACTCCATTGGTCTCCATTGAGTCCATCTCTGCTCTCATGGCCTCCACCCACTTCTGGGAATCTATGTCCAACATATCTTCCGCATAAGTCACGGGATCCTCCTCACTAGTCAAGGTTTCCACCAGGTAACTATCCTAGTCATAACCATAACGGACTGGTGGCCTGGATACCCGAGTGGATCTTCTAGGTTGGTCACTACCTGGAACTTGTGGGACATCTCCCACTGCTCCTGAGCTCTCCTCATCAAGAACAATTTCCTGATGATAGGTGTCCAGGATATAATCGTTCTCCAAGAACTGGGCATTTCGACTGCAGAACACTTTCTACTCACTTGGGTCATAGAAAAGGTAACCTACAGAGCCTTTTGGGTAGCCTACAAATAGGCAACGGCTGGTCTTGGATTCCAATTTGTCCGCACTCGTTCTTTTAACGTGTGCTGGACAACCCCAAATCTTCAAGTGTTTGAGACTTGGTTTCTTTCCGGTCCAAAGTTCATATGGAGTGTTCGGAACTGATTTGGTTGGAACCCGATTCAGCACGTAAATTGCAGTCTCTAATGCATAACCCCAAAAGGATGTGGGTAACTCTAACTGTATGAGAAGTGACCAGACCATATCCAATAAGGTCATATTCCTCCTCTCTGAAACACCGTTAAGTTGTGGTGTAGCAGGAGGAGCTAATTGTGATACTATCCCATTGTCCTTTAAGTAGTCCCTGAACTCGTCAGAGAGATACTCGTCACCTCGATCAGATCGAAGGGCTTTAATTTCTCTCCCCAACTGTTTCTCGACCTCTTGTCTAAACTCCTTGAACTTTTCAAAGGATTCAGACTTGTGTCTCATTAGGTACACGTAACCATATCGTGAGAAATCATCTATGAAGGTGATGAAATACACATGTTGATTCCGTGTCCTAACACTCAGGGGACCACATATATCAGTATGTTTTAGGTCAAGTGTGCCTGTACATCTTTCAAGCTTACCGTCAAATGGTCGTTTTGTCATCTTGCCTTGTAGGCAAGGCTCACAGGTGGGAAGATCTTCTACAGTTAGAAAATCCAAACGACCATCCTTTACCAACCATGTGATTCGGTGAACACCGATGTGGCCAAGTCGGTAGTGCCACAGACACGTGGGATTAACTGTATCACGGGCTCTCTTCTTGGGGATTTCAGCCGACGTAGTTTCGGTTATGTTAGTTTCTAGAGAAGGATGTAGAACATAAAGACCGTTCTCCAGTTCCCCGTATGTGATGAATCTGTTATTTCTTTTAATAGTAATCGTATTACTAAAGAAGACAGAATAACCATATGCACACAGTTTTGAAACAGGAATCAAATTTCTTCTTAAATTTTGTACATAAAGACAATCTTGGAGTACAATTTTTCCTTCTCTAAAAATTAACTCCACGATTCCTATTGCCGCGGCTGCAACAGTTGCAGTAGTCCCTAAGTAGAGAGTGACTTCTCCTTCACTCAGCCTTCTGTTTACCTTGAACCCCTACAGTGAGTTACACGCATGAGTTGAAGCCCCGGAGTCAATACACCAGGACGCAGAAGCTACCAATAAATTGGTTTCTATAACACAAGTTTCGAAATTACCTTTCTTGGGTTCCAGGTAGGCAAGACATTCCTTTTCCAGTGGCTGGTCTTCTTGCAAAAGTGACAGGCATCCGATGCTTTGTTTTTCTTCTGCCTTTTGCTTTTAGTGGCTCTTTTCTGAGGCTTCTTTGCCTTCCTCTTTCTCTTGCCCGTTTTGCTAGCTTCAACAAGCATAGCTATAGGCTCATCCTTTTTAATCAGTTCTTCAGCTCTTTGCAATATATTGCTGAGCTCTTGCAAGCTGACATTCAGTTTGTTCATGTTATAGTTCATGATGAACGGATTAAAGGAAGGAGGCAAAGAATTAAGGATAGCATCTATCTGGGTTGCGAGGTCCAGCCCGGATCCAAGAGCCTCCAGTTCATTGATGTAACCCATCATCCGAAGACAATGATCGTGAACTTGTTGGCCCTTGGACATTTGAGTGGTCATGAACTGTTTCAAGACTTTTTGCCGAGTAGAACGATTCTGCTCTTCATACATTGTCCTCAGGTTGTCCAATATGTCCTTGGCAAGTTCGATCTGATCAAACTGCCTCTGTATTGGGTTGTCCAAGGAGGCGATGATGTAACACCGGACTAGGGAGTTTTTCTCCTCCCATTCCTGATAGTCTCTCCTTCGGGCCTCAGAAGCCCTGTCTCCTGGATGCTCCGGGGCAGGATTCTTTGCCACTTTGTCCAGCTTTTCTGAAGCTAAGACCAGCATAAGGTTCCTGTACCAATCGGCGTAGTTTGGACCCTTAAGCTTGTTGTCATCAAGAAGCTTTGCAAAAGATCCGTTTGCCATTTTCTGATAAAAGAGCAAACGTCAGTCCACAACCTAATTTGATTCATGTTCATTTCATAGATATGGCTTTTAATCTACGATCCATTTCCATTTGTTCATCTCTGAGATTTCCCTTCTTTCTCAGTGACGGAGACTACGGGTTTTCTCTGGAAATGTGGGAAATCACATAGGGTTCATGGAGCCAACTGTTTCAGTTGCATAACCCCACCACCTTTCTGTGAAGGATCATATCCACTCATCATATGAGTTTTCCCTTTGGCCTCTGTCAGACAAGGTTCAGAGTCATTTTCAGGTAAACATTTATGTCTAGTGAGTGATTACCCATCATATTTGTGAACGCCAAGGTACCGTGAGAGAGTTCCCATTTTCTGGTGAAGCCCCTCCCACATCGGTCTATGACGCCCCTATCATCTTATGAAACACTCAGACAAGCCCAACCGCAAATGGATAACCCATTTTCTGGTGCATTTCCTCATTACTGAAGGACCCATCCTCATGCTAATAATGGAAGGCCTTTAGAGAGTTCATCATATGAATCTCCCTATCACTTGCACTCATATTTGCTGGAGGGAACAAATAATTACGCCCTAGTTTGATTTAGGTCAAACCAAAGTGGCTCCCACTGACTTTCATAAAGCCATATTTCGATGGGTCTTAAATCGGCTAGGGTTCCGCACGTAACCTCTTGATGAGTTGTGGGGCCCACCACTGAGGGAGGTCATCCAATGACCAAAAAGGGGCACCATGGCAATGATGTGCATTCAGCCATGGTGTGCGCAAGAGCCACTGTCGAATGAGCATGGGCCAAGTACTTATGGCCCATGTACGCAGCACATCACACATCCATACATCTCATGTAGGGATAAATTGATCCAATCAATTAAATATCTCTAAGGCCCATTGGAAGCCCGTTAAAAAATCCATAATATTAACCGTTAATATTGTCTAGGTATATGGGCTGAATTAGGGTTACCCAGTTCGGCCCATATAGCTTCATCCTTTAAAGTGGGCTTTTAGCAGTTTTAACTATTTAAAACTTGGCCTTTACAGGCTGGGCCGAATTAACCATTTAATTAAATATCAATCCTCATGCCCATTAGTGGGAAAATTAGGCCTGACTTTCAGCCTTGATTAAACCCTAGATTTGGTCCAAATAGTTTGAACCAATCTTGGTTCGAATGGGTCTAGGGTTTGATTTTTAATTAAATCCTTAATTCAAGAAAATAATCTGAAATTAAATAACTGATAAAAGAAAAAAATCAGTTAATCAGGGCTGTTTGCACACTACGTCCTGCAAAACAGAGGTTAGATCACAGATTGCAGTTTCTCAAACTGCAAATCGCAGATAGCGAATCTCCCATCTGCGAAATCTCCTTCTCTGTGTTGCCATCTTCGATCCAGAAATAAAAATAAATAGAAATCATATTTCTATTAATTATTACATCAGATCGAATGCCTATACATTAAGTCTAAAAATAAAAAAAAAAATTATTTACAAACCAAATGTAATAAATAAATTCAATAAACTGCAAATCTTGCAGTTCTCCCTGTGCAAACCAAGATTTCAATCTCCTCTTGTACGAACAGCCCATAAATCAAGAAAATTATAAAGAACTATTCTAAATAATAATCAGATTTATTTAAAATTAATTTCAGATTATTTGCCCATCTATTTTGGGAACAAATTTCCCAAAACCTATATCTACGCAAATTGGGTAGAACGCCTTCTCCCTATTTGCGCAGGTTCAGATCTGAAACAGAATGGTTCAAGATTTGAACCATGGCTCTGATACCACTGAAGGGATAGGAAATCCATCATATGGATGCCCAAAGATTGCGGAATAAGGGACGAATTTCAGAAATTTTTCTCTCCCTTGAACTGGGAATCGAATTCCCTATTTAGAAAATCATATTTTCAAGGATCATTCTTGAACCATAAACTGAACCAGATCTGAACCAAAAGGAGGAGAGAGAGATAATATCTGATACAGAGAAACAATATCTCTCAATGGAGGTGTTCACGCCCAAGGTAGGATCCAAAATCCGCTCCCATTGAAGATGGCGCAGTGCAAGGTAGAGCAGAATCAGTAGTGTCCTTCCTAAGAACTTGATTCTTCCCAAGAATCACCTGGGCGGCTTATGAATACAACTCCTACCAATCTTTTGTCCAAAAGATTGGAATCAAGATCCAATCTTGATTTCTCCCAAACAATGGAGATCGAACTGCAATAGGCGGCGGCTGCAGGAAGGAGGCGGCTAGAGAGTATTTGCAGGGTGCAGAATTCTCTCTTCTATGATCTCAGCTCTGAAGACAAGACTGTTGCTGGCAAGTCTGTTGGATGTGTTGGATGTCTAAAGGTTGTCGCCCCCTCTTCCTTTTATAGACTTAAAGGGATCAGATCCTAATCCCATTAGGAGCTGCTAACCCAAATCATATCTGGATTAGAAGTCCATTTAAGATAAGGGATAATCCTTATCTTATCTGCAGATTAGATCAGCTAGCTCCTAATATAATTAGGAAGTTTCCAAATCTAAATCTCATTTAGATCTTGGACTCTCTGAGTGGATAGGGTGTGAGCCCAATCCTATCAGCTGATCTTATCTCAGAATTCGCCCCTTAAAGACTAATCAAATTAGCCCAGTTCGAAATGGGCTTGAGGCTCATTTAGGGTTATGTATTCATTTAGTATTCCAAACTGCTACCCAGTTGGGCTTCCTTGTATGGCGTGGGACCCAAACATTGATCTACACATCAGCCACATGGGTTCAGCCCAGCCTATGTTACAAGGCCTGGCCAAATACACTATTATGGACAGTGCACCCCCTGAAACCCATCAAATGGGCTCTATGGGCCCAACACTTACTCTAAGTGGTCCCTGGGCCAAGCCACCTTGTAACACCTAGGGACTGTGGGCAGATGCAAGATTAGCCCGTCAGGTATTATCCTCAATGGTTTTACACTTAACCTCTCAACCCATAATGATCATACACTGCCTGACAAGAGAGGACCCCTCCCTCGGCTGCAAGTAACAGTGTTGCACTCTCTCAAGTATGGATCCCGTGAATTAAAACCTATTTGCAAACATTTCGAAACCATAATATATATACTTTTATATCTCATATAAAATATATTTTGCAAAACAAATTTCAATGATTGAAATCGGTTGTCGGCAGTCTTGGTTTCCATCAGTGAGAGTGCATCCCGATCATTACCTTTGTCCGATAAAGGGGCTGATCCTGTCACTATGATCACCCACTCAGATGAATTCTCAGACTGTCCCAATATACCCAGGTTTTGACCCCCGCTAAGGATCTCACTGATTGGTACATCAAAGACAACCCAATCCGACACCTAGTGCAGTATCATAATCGAGTCTAGGGGTCGGGTGTAACTTTTCAGTTTTGCCCATCAATCTCCACTTTCCTGTTTTGCCCATCAATCTCCAAGGTCCAGGGCAATACTGGAAATCTGGTCCAGTTCAAAGATTCAATTAATCCCACACTGTGTGTGCCTAGGGTCTCACCCTGGTAGTTGAGACAAGCCACCCCAACCGACTTGGTGGCACCATAGTGTCAGCCTCGTCAGGATATGTCTCCCCAGACCGACCCACTGGCTGTGAACATTCTAAACTAACACGAGTCTCATTAAGTGTCCAATTTAAGGGTATTACACAGAAACATACCAAGGGAGCATGAATCAAATATGCACTTTTATTCATTTACAATAAACTCATAAAGTACATCATTTTGATTGAAGCTAAGGGCATACAAAACTGTCTAACAGTCAGTAACCTTCGTTCCCAATTCAATTCTATTCACCTCTTTGATCCTCCCTCCTCCCTACTCCATATTCATAGTCATCGATAACCTCCGTATCTAGTATTCTATTAACCTCTTTGATGTGGGAGAGTCTAAGTCTGCACGAGATGAGACCGCTCCTAAGAGTCTAAATCTTCATCAGACCAGACCACCATAGCAACTTTTTCTCTTCATGTGGGAGAGTCCAAGTCAAATGGGCATTTTCGACCTGTGAAGGGTACTTTGGGTATTATGTAACATTAAATCAAACACATGAAGTCACGTGTAAACGGTCTTTGACGGAGAGTTAAATATAAGGGAAGATTTAGACAATTGTCAAAAACAGTAGGGGTAGCGATAGTCAATTTTCAAATAGTAAAGGTACACTTAGTCAATTAACAAAACCATAATGGTAATTTAAGAAATTTACCCTATTATATATCGTAAATGGACACCTGATCAAAAGTTATGGTCGTTTTAATGGCCAACACTCTCATATGCCCTTTTTTTTTTTGCATAAACCCCAAAATTACAAGTCTTTGTTCCAATGGTGTTAAATTAGAGGTCATCCTCAGTCTTAGGTTAGGTTTGGAAGGTCTTTTACTACTTCAAACTCTATATGATGAAAAGCCACCACCCAATGGTGGAAAGTAGCGGTGGAAATTTTCCCCCAACCTAATCAACCAGCTCAACCCGCCCAACCCACCCATTTATTAGCGGGCTAGGTCATATTTTTTAATCCTGGATCCATAGCTGATGGGTCAATCCGTGAATCCAATAGAAAGGATTTTAATGGGTTGGGTGGATTGGGTGATGAGTATCCAATGGGAATCCATTAATTAAGTTATGCTATATGTGTTTCCAAACGGCCTTTGGGTTTTTCCTAGCTCTTGAGAAGATCTATGAAAAAAATTGCAACTAAACGGTCTTTGGTCTTTGAAGATCAACCATGAAAGCTCATTAGTCTTTGAAGGTCTTGAGCTTTTGGAAGATCTTCTTAAAAAGACTTTTCAAACACCTCCTAAGTTTTTTATATTTTTTATTTTTATATTTACTTTGAACAATCAAACTGCTGCATAAAATGCCATGAGGCACTTTGAGCACCTTTGTACATTTGTCCAAGAATGAAACAACCCAACAGTTAGAGTGTTGCATATGACTGGGACATAAGTTGTAGGCCCTACTTAGTAGCCACAAGCATGATAACATACAAACCCGGGCCTAACTGATAAACCTAGAGCTAGACCTATTCACAGGCTGGGATGAGATGGGCTTTTCCTCTTTGTAAATAGAAAATAACCAAGTCTAAGCCCAAGCCCGATCTAGACAAGTATTTTATGTTATATTAATTATATATTATTAATAATATATTGTTTATTTTATAATATTCTAATATTGTAATATATATAATGCCTTTTTCACTACTAGTTTTATTACTATATAGTATACATTATGTATTATTAATATATTATATTTTTTACTATATATAATATTATCGGATCAGGCTTATTTGGAAAAGCCCAAGTGTGGCCCAAAAAATAGTCAGGCTCGATTTTAAAGCCTGAGCCCAAGCCCATGGGCTTAAAACTTTGTCCAAGCTGATTTAGAATGGCCATGAACAGGTGTACATTGAGCTGTAATGTGGGTTGGGCCAATCAAACAGTCTAGCTTAACACGGCATGGTATGCCATGTGGGCCGACTCAACATGGCCCGGATTTGAGAATTATTTGTAATGTTTTCAATTTTATTTGAGAGTTATTTGTAACATTTTCCAATAATCCAATCTCATTATAATTTTATCTTCAATTTTATCATTTTATTAACTCAACTCCATTGTATTATTTTTTCAATATATTTTTTAATTCTTTTGTACACATTAAATTTGCAATGAAATAAATTTTTTGCAATTTTTCTTAGTTTAGAAAAATTGGAAAAGAATAAAAAAATTGGCCCAGTCTAGGCCTGACTCGCAATGCCTGGTTCCTCAAGCCCGGCATGGCATGTTTAAGAACCGGGACACAGGCCATGTTGGGCCTGACCTAGGAAGGGGACCTGGCTGCCCAAGTACAGAACACCATGGCCTGAGGCCTGACCCAACACAACACGACACAAATGGGTGTCTAGGTGCCTTCAATTCATGTTGTACTTGCATGACACGACCCACATTACAGGTCCAGATAAACATGTCTAGGGGCATGGAATGAAATTTCTGTATTTTTGTGTAACTTCTGTTATTTTTTCGTTTTTTATATTTTTCTATAATTTTTTCTTTTATTCTACAATTTTTGTTCTTTTTTCTATAATTTATAGTTATTTCTATGTTTTGTGTGATTTTTATTATTTTTTCTTCAATTTTTATGATTTTCTATATTTTTTTATAAAGTTTCTGTTTATTTCTTTTTTTTTGTTATTTATATTATTTTATTCATTTTTTGTGTTTTTTCATAATTATTTTGCAACTTCTTATTTTTCTTTAATTTATGTTATTTGCATTTTCTATCTTTATTTATACATTCTGTATTTTTTATAATTATATTTTTCTAGAATTTATGTATGTGAAAAATTAATGGATTAGGCAGGTTGGATTGGGTTATGCTGGGTTTGGGTTGAACCCAACCCATTTAATTTTTCATAAACGGGTCATTAACGAATTGGCAGATTAGGTGGGTTGGGTTGAAGCTCAACCCAAATGCAATCCACCCAAACCCGCCCAATTGTCACCCCTGGTGGAAAGATAGGGAAAACCACGTAGTTCAATTAGATAGGATCGATCTCAAGATTTTCATCAATATTTTAAGGGAAAATCTATGATATGGAAAAAGTATCTTTTCCATATCATATCGGATGATATGGACCAATCAACATCTGACTTGTCTGTTTTGGTGAATACGGGTTATCCTAGGTATCCGGTTGCAAAAACAACCATTTAAATCACATTTAAAAAAATAAATTCATTTGAAAATAAGAAATACGTTAGCGTTTTTACCTTTAAACGTTACCCTCCCCCTTCCCCTTCTCTCTTTCTTTCTAAATTCCAATGCATTTGAGTTAAAGCTAACTGAAAGAACATTACAAAACCACGGGAAAAAATTATTAGAAGGAAACAAAAGTACATAGTCTTTGATTGAGGGATGATGATTGAGCCCTTTGTGAGTGCACAAATCTTTCCACATCATCCCAAAAGAAATCCTTTGAGAATAGTTCCTGATTTGCATATTGGTTGTTTATTTGGTGCAATTCTTTACTGCAATGTCTATTTAGACTATCAGGATTCAGGATAGTTCTCCAAAATTTATACCAACTCATAAATTGGTTCAATATGCCTGTGCTTGGTATGGATTTATCATTATTTTCTTCAGAAATCTTAGCATTTCTCTCTTCCAGATCTGATTCTTTTGCATTTGACAAAAAAATGAACAAGTAATTGATTCTGAGGTTTTCTCCTCAAATTTTGTCTTGTTAGAGCTGCCGACCATATTAGAACATTTTTCTGAAATATTATTAATTTTCTCATTAGAATCACCATTTATAATTCTGGACCACTTTCTCTAGATTCTTTTGAAAAAGCCAAACTTAGGCAAAGAATCTTGACCCTTCACAGTTGTTGACTGATGAACAACTTGAATGTGCATCACTATCTCTATGAACAACTTGAAGAGGCTCTTCTAGTTTTACTAAAGGAGATGTTGGTAATGGAAATTTCTCATTCAAATCCGCAGCAATTGCATTAGCATCAACACCAGACTCTATAATAACAGTATGGTCCTGGACTTCATTACTAGCCTCTACATTAGATTTAACTGATTCAACAACTTTTGGATGAATTCCATCAACACTTGATTCTGCAATAGCTGTGCAATCCTAGAGGAAACTAGGAAGCAAAGAACAAATCTACATAACTATCAGGCTGTGATAAGAGAAATACCAACCTTGATGTTGTTAACTATATTATCACAAGTTCACAATGACATGTTATGTTGTTTTTTTTTTTTTTTTCTTTCTTTCTATTATTAAATATGAAAAATTAACATTGAAAACAATCATGTAATCAACTTTGAATAGAGGTTGATGAATGCATTTGGTAGAAATACATAAATGTGAAGTTGTTTTAAGTATCTTCGTTCTTAATCTAAAAATATAAGATATAGTAGTTGCTCTAATGTAATACTGAAATCACAATTTTCCATTTTGCAATGCTGATTCAAAACTCCATACTATCTTTTTATTTTCGCATTGCTCATTAAGTAGTCTCATTGGATTCATATATAGTTGAAAAACTATTTTGCAATCCTTTTCTATTGAAATTGTAAAGAGGTTTTGTGGGACTTTATTATTTTATGTTTTAGCCTATTCTAGACATACTATGATTAGACCTATTCATGGGTCGGGTAGCTTGACGGGTTGACCCGGTTTGGCCCAATCTAAGTCAGTCTTGGACAAGATATCAAGCCCATGGGCTCGGGCTCAGACCTAAAACATCGGGCCTACCCTATTTTTTGGGGCCAAGCACATGGTTTCTTAAAAAAGCCCGGCCTGAGCCTGACTTGATAATGTATTTATATAACAAAAATGTATCTTATATAATAAATATATATAATATTTTTCTTTATTATTCTTATCTTTTTTTCAAGTAATAGTGAGATCTTTCATTATTTTTTAGGTTTTAAGGTGTTTTAATATAAATAATACAATTTTATATTGAATAAAAAAGAAAAAAAATCTTTTTCCAATTTTCAGCCTAGGCTCGGGCCTGGGCTATGGGCTTTATATAAGGGTCAGGATTGGGATCAAGACATAGGCCCGCTGGTCAGGCCAGGTTCGGGCTCGGGCTTGGGCCTAGGTATATTCTGTTAATATAGAGACAAGCTTGGCCCGACCCATGAACAGGTCTAGCTATGATATTTGCCTCTTTGGGCATTTTTCATATCATTCTTGGTTATGACTCAACAATATATGCACATTCCTAATAGATGATATTGAATGTTTTTATGCTAAGTAATTAGATATCAGACAATATGACTATGGTTGATTGAAAGGCGAAAATATAAGTTATGAGTGCTCGTTGAAGTCTCACAAAACATAAAAGTTCATAAAACATATGTTTCATTACCATGCATCATGCAAATACGAGGAGCATGGAGCACCATCAAGAAAGACAAAATAGGTAACTAGAATGTTACTATAAGAGAGGAATCTGAGCCACATGATAACCTCAAATGATGAATATTTTCTTCTATCCTCTTATCATTTAATTTTGTCATGGATTTGACAATTCCAATTAGAACTTGCTTCCCCATAGTCAAGAACCAGGGTATGACAATTCATTGCTGGTACAAGTGCTTTCTTTGTCCATTTAGTTACAGTATTGAAGAGGGTATAAACTCCTGATTAATAGGATATCAGATTAAATTATTTTTCTCAAAGGAAATTTGTTTTGTTTAAACTCTAACAGAAGAAACTTCTGAAACTATGATTGCATATAAGGATATTTCTTTTGAAAGTCACAAAGAACAACCAATTGAACAATCTCTTGGACTATTAAAAGGACTGATATAAACTAATGAAACTTTCTGAAGATTTTTGAATTAGGGTAGTACATGGGTACTTTTGTAGACCTCAAGGCCAAGCTTAGTTGAATCCAAAGATGGTGATACTGAATTCCTTATGCATGTATTTTGAAGGGCTCCTACTATCTTCAGGAAGCATCAAATTTACACACCCTTGATCATTTAAATGTTATTGTAATTAGAATCAAATTCCTATTGCATGTATCAGTAAGATTGTAGACTTTTAGGTTATATAAAAATATAGTTCATGGTTATGATCCAAACCATTAAGTAGTTCAATCAATTGAAATAAATTAGTAAATCATTAAAACATATTGTCAACAACATAGAGGGTAGACCTGGCTCATGTTTATGTACCCTTTTTCTCTTTTCTTGGCTCATGTTAAACTCTAGACTCTAGATTATAAGAAAAGTCAAAATTGTTGACACTAATAAATTTCAGTGAATCCAACCTACTTTTAGTATATATACCTAAAGGAAGGGTTAGGATCCATCATATGGATGGCCGAACCATGCCAGATGGCTGGACAAAATTTCAAAAATTTTCTAATTCTTCCGAGAATCGAATTCCCTATGTTTTGAAAAACTACATTTTTCAGGATCGGTCTTTCACTAAATCGGACCAAATTTGAAATCAAACAAAGAGGGAGATGTATACCTGATACAGGTACCACAAATGCAAATTCCAAGGTGGAAAGTCACACCCAAATCAGTCAAAAAACCAGCCTCCACTAAAGATGGCATATTGTACTCTTGAAACCGGTTTAGTAACGTAGCTTTTAGCAAAACTACAATCCAACTACTTGGATCAAATTGGGAAGGTGAGCACGAAATTCCTCTAGATTTTTCTTGCAAAAATCAGAAAAAAAAACTAATCTATATCAGTCCTAAATAGCTAAGGTCAAACTGGAAAAAAAACGAGTCGTTTGGTCAGGCCTCAGCGAGCTTGTTACGCCGAGTTGCAGCCAGGCTGCCACGTGGACTTGCCACTTATGCCATGTCATATACACGTGTCCCAGTGCTACGAGGTCGGGCCAAATCACCCTATATCAGTTTTGATTCTCCATATCTTCTACGGTATATAGAAAAGATAGGTATTTTCATGTTCATGTCTAGATAATAAGGGAGGCCTACCGGTAGTATCTTGTTCTTTCTTAGTCATTTCTTTACTTTTTTTTAGGCATGTTATTGTTTGTTCTTTTCAATCTAATTCTAGTAATATTCTAAAAACTAAGCCTTTTAGGATTCCCATTGTTTCTCGAAATATTATTTTACATACATTCAATATTCTATTGATAAGTCTTTTTTGAAAGATTTTCCAGCAGACATTATAATCAAAAGACAATGTGAGCTTTTACATTAAGATCTTAGTAGCTTGAAGACCGTTTGTTTAAGACGTGTTTTCCCGAAGATGTGACGAAAAAAATCGAAAAGCTCCATTTAAAGCTTCTTGAAAATGGCCCAAAATGGGATTTGCGCATCTTTTCAGGAAGACATCTTTTGGCAACTAGATCTTTTCCCAACAAAACGAGAAAAGAACAAAATGCGGGTTGTTAGGCTTCTAAACAGCCAACAGCCTACGCAAAAAGATGCACCAAATAGAGAGTTAAGATGTCATGTGTAGAGGCTCCCAAAACAATCCAAGCTGTTTTTTCCAAATGATGTAGGATGAAAACCGTGGTTGAATTTGATATCATGGAAGCTACACATTGATAATAAAGGATCTGGAATCCACTAGGTTGAAACTCTTGAAACGAACTAGAGAATAAGAGAAACTTTGAAGAAATTGTATTCCAAATTCTCCACTATAAATAAAAGCTTAGGGTCCCTTTTATAGGCCCTGAATTATAAACTTACTCAAACTAAGAAACCAACTCCTAACAGAAAAAAAAAAGGAAACAAATAGGAAAGCAGACAACTCCTACACCTTTCCTAACTAGTCTAAAGGGAAACAAACAAATAAGAACTCTACTAAGGGATGTGTGTGTATTATACACACTTTTTATTGCCTCATATATGGCTTTTATGGATACATTTTAATGGTTCTTACCCTAAATGAGCTTAATTTTAGGAAAACATGAGTTTGGAACAGTTTTAGGGTGATAGAGCATGAAGACATGGCCATATCTTATCAAGGAAGCACTTCGGCCTGAGTAGAAAAAAAGAAAAGACACAGTTGTATGTTATTTGGGAGGTTCCACTAGGCAACTAAATTAGCAGAGTTTGAGTAAGAGTAGGACTCTAAAGCTACAAGAAAGAGTATAAAAGCGAAAGGAATGAAGAAAATGGACCCTCGATTTCTTTTGACAAGAACCAAAGGAGAAGCGCTAGGAGAAGGACTACTAGGCTTTCGAAGGAGAATTGGAAAGAAGATTAGGACTTCAACGCAAGGAATTTTAGGTTGTCTTCTTCTTTAATTCAAGGATTTCGGAAATCCATGTTCAACTAGGGTTTTTTTTGTGTAGTTTTCATTCTTTATTCAATGAAGATTATGATTGATTTTATTTCAGTTATGTAATTACTCTTTTAATTTAATTCAATTGATGGTTATTTAGTTATTGGGATTCCTTGATTAGGGTTTTTAATATTGAGAGTAATTTCGACCAATTTGCTCTTATTTCATGAGATTACTTAGATTGCTTGAGAAAAGGTTTAGGTAATCTGACTAACTGATCAAGGGAACGAATTGAGTGTACCTTAGAGATAATTTACATGATTCGCTTGGCATTCATTTAGCAAGAGCTGATGTCATTCGATTTTCTTATCATTAATGCATCTACATTAATTAAACACTTGATAGAGATATAGGGGTTATTACATGATAGATAGATTGGCATGTGCTCGAAAGAGACTGTTCATGACAATAGGGAAATCGTCAACCCATAACTAAAATTCACATCAGTTGGATATTTTAATAAGATAGTTACAGAATTGAATTTGAGATCAATTGAACTTTCGTAAGTGCTTTCTCTATTTAGCTAGGGTGATTCAATTCGAGAGCAATCAGGATAGTTAGCTAATTAGGAATTAATTAGTTAATTTTCGGATTATCAAATAACATAAGGTAGATTAAGTACTAGTAGTTGTTGGATTAATCATCGTGGGAACGATACTTAAATTACTCATCAATATATTACTTGAGCGACTAGTACACTTGCTAGTGTAGTTTTAAGCGCAACACTAAGACTAGGAAACTCAAAAAGAAACAAATAAGAAAGTTATGATTGTTTTTGTGGGACTGCATGTTTTCCTCCTTTCATTCCTTTTTGGACAGTTTCTTTCTATCCAGTTGCTCCATGTATTTATTTGCAAGCGGCTCCACATCACTCTCCTCCACTTGAAAGAAACTCTTCATTGAGTTAATCTTTAGATAAGATGGACCATTAGATGGAAAGTACTCGTACAAATCAGCAACATTAAAGGTTGTGGAGATATTCATGTCTTCAAGAAGATCAACAACGTAAGCGTTGTTGTTGATTTTCCTTAAGATCCGATAGGGACCATACTTCTTCAGCTTCAATTTGTTGTAAGTACCAACATGAAACGACTCCTTACGCAAGAACACCATCACCTGGTCTCCTACACCAAATGCCTTCGCTCACCGTTGCTTGTCAACTATTGCCTTATACTTGGCATTAGACTCTTCTATCTTTTGTTTCATCTCTGCTATAGTAGCTTGGTGATGTTTTTCCATGGCATTAACTGCGAACGACACTCTTGCCAAAAACATTAGGTAGTTTCACCAGATCTAGAACATGCCTAGGCTCCTTCGTGTAGATGATGAGAATGGATATCTTCTTGTTGAACTATGAATAGTATTGTTAAATGCAAATTCTGCTTCAGCCAAAACGTTGTCCCACTGTTTAGGCTTGTCACCACAGATGCTCCTAATCAAATTGCCTAGAGTTTTATTTACTACCTTAGCCTATCCATCTGTTTGAGGATGTATCGTGCTACTAAAATTAAGTTCAGTGTTGAACCACTTCCATAAAGTCAACCAGAAGTGAGCTATAAACTTATTGTCCCAATCTAAAGTGATGGACTTAGGCACTCCATGCATGCGCACAATCTCCTGGAAGAACAATTTTGCCACATGCGTTGCATCAATAGTCTTGCGGCAAGGAATGAAATGCACCATCTTTGAAAATCAATCGACTACCACGAACACAAAATCTACTCCTCTCTAAATTCTAGACAGTCCTAACACAGTCTATAGATAAATCCTCACAAGGTTCTGACGACGTTGATAAAGGCATGTAAAGACCCGTGTTTTGAGATTGCCCCTTTGCAACTTGATAAACAGGGCACTTTCACACATAATTTCCAACATCCTTCTTCAATTGAGGCCAATAATACCTTTATTCCATGCTATTGATTGTCTTGTCTCTACCAAGATAGCCATCCAAACCCCCAACATGTAATTCATGAATCACCTTGTCTCGTAAGGATGTTCTAGGGAGACACAACTTGTTTTCCTTGAACAAAAAACCATCATATACAAGAAAATCACCCATAAGATGTCTGGTGGTATGTTTCTCCCATACGATGCCAAAGTCCTCATCAATCTCATAAAGCTCCTTCAAACACTTAAACCCAACAACTTCATTACTTACAGTGATGAGCAGAGTAGAGCATATGCTTAATGCATCAGCTACACGGTTCAAAGTGCCAGATTTAAGCTTGATAACATAATGAAACTACTCTAGAAAAATTTCCTACATGGCATGCATCTTGTTGAGGTGTTGTTGACTTTTGAAATACTTCAGTGATTGGTGGTCTAAATAGATCACGAACTCCCGCTGAATGAGATAATGCTCTCAACTCTTAAGAGCTCGAATAACTACGTACAGTTCTTATTCATATGTTGATCACTTCTATCGTGCCACGTTTAATTTCTCACTAAAGTAGGCTATTGGTTTACCTTCCTAAGATAGAACACCACCGATTCCAACCCCACGAGCATCACACTCTAGCTTGAAGACTTTGTCAAAATCTAGTAAAGCTAGTACCGGTGTAGAAGATAACATTTCCTTGATTTCAGCAAAGCTTCTTTCGACCTCTTCTCTTCACTCGAACTTCCCTTTCTTCATACATTTGGTAATGGGGGTCACGATGCTACTAAAATTTCAGATTAATCTCTTATAAAAAGTGGTCAAAGCATGAAAGTTCATACATCTGTTATAGTCTTTGGAAATGGCTAATCCCGAATAGCCTAGATCTTTTGATCATCCACATGTATCCCATTAGCACCAACTATATAACTGAGTAACATCAATCTATCGGTCATGAAGTGGCACTTCTTCATATTGACATAGAGCTCGTTTTCCTACAATACTATCAGTACTTTCCATACATGTTGTATATGCTCTCCCTCAAATTTGCTATGGATCAGAATATCATCAAAATAGACCACTACAAACTTGTTGATAAAGGGTCTATGTACTTGATTCATCAGCCACATGAACATGCTAGGAGCATTAGATAGTCCAAAGGGCATCACCAACCACTTGTCTAAGCCATCCTTAGTTTTGAACATTGTTTTCCATTTATCACCAAGCTTGATACGGATATGGTGATATCTGCTCTTCAAGTCAACTTTGGAGAACATCTTGGATCCTCCCAACTGGTCTAATATATCATCCAACTGAGGGATGAGAAATCTGTATCAGATGGTGATCTTGTTGATGGCATGATTGTCAACACATCCTCCAACTTCCATCCTTCTTTAGTGTCAGCAATGCAGGTACTGCATATGGGCTGATGCTCTCTTGAATATGCCCATTTTGTAGCAGCTCCTCCACTTTCTCCCTTATGACCCCATTCTCCTTCAAGCTCATCCGGTAATGCAATGGATTTGGTAGGGTGGTACCAAGAATCAAATCGATCTGATGCTAGATGTATCGCACAGAGGATAAATGGTCTGGTTCCATAGTTAGGGCCTTGAACTCTTTCAACAGGAGTTGCACCTGCTCCAGAACTTCACGTTCGGGCAAGTTCTGATGATGATATTGAAAGGAAAGAATGCCCCTCCACTT
Organism: Nelumbo lutea; assembly: GCF_056320005.1. Taxonomy (NCBI): domain Eukaryota; kingdom Viridiplantae; phylum Streptophyta; class Magnoliopsida; order Proteales; family Nelumbonaceae; genus Nelumbo; species Nelumbo lutea. Next base: position 59,445,994 of record NC_142691.1, on the reverse strand, counting down.
TAAAGGCTTTGGGTGAGCCTCCCATTGGTACAAGAGCAATACTCTTGTTCTTCCATCTAAACACATACATATTTTGTCTACCCCTATGTGTAGAATCAATATCATATTGCTATGGACACCCCAACAACACATGACGTACGTCCATATCTACTATATCACATGAAACAATGTCTTTATAAAATTCACCCAAGGAGAGAGGAACCTTACAAATATTTGTCACCTTAATGGCAGGGCCCTTCTTAATCCACCCAATCTAATAAGGGGTCGGATGTGGTTCTATTGTCAACTATAAGTGGTCAACCAACACCTTGGACACATAATTCTCGTAGTTGTAGTTGTCTATAATCAGGTCCCAAACCTTTTGGTTGATCGAGAACTTGAAATGGAAGATCCTTTGTCATTGTGAGATCTCCTCCTTTGGTGTGTAGAGGATTCATTGCACCACACAAGTAAATGATTCACCATCCTCTCTATCGACAATATCATCACATTCGCCTTCATCCAAGTCAGTGTCATGATTATGGTTGTCTTCCTCCCGATCCTACTCATCTACCAGGTGAACAACACCCTTTCGTAGAGAGCAACCACTGGATCTATGTTCATACTCATCGCACTTGTAGCAAGGACCATTAGGCACTAGCTTGGTATAAGGGTTGTTGCTGGTCCTACTACTAGAAGCTCCAGCCAGGGATTTCAAGCCATCCCCTTCTTGAGTCTTTCTAGGTTTTAATCCAAATGGCCGAGTCTGATTAGCAACCTGGGGTTGTTTATCCTTGGAGGTAGAAAACTTTTGGGATTTTGCTTGTGTACACTTATAATTCTCTGTTCTGCTTGTTGATTGATACACTAGCAACCTCTCTACTCTGAGTGTCAAATTGTGGGCTTTATCCGCAAACAATATAGTATGCATCCCCAATTTATCTTGTATGGCATACCTCAGGCCATTGATATATCTAACAATCTGTTGATCTTTCGTCTCTCTAAGATTGTAGTGGGTCTGGATCCTTAAGCACTCCTCTGTGTATTTTGCCATCGTTCACTTGCCGTATATACAGTTCTGAAATTGTTGGAAAAGAATCTATTCATGATCTGCAGGCATAAATCTTCCTCTCAACAATTGCTTCATCACATGCCACTCTTGTATGAGGCACTTCCCTTGTAACACCCTTTTTTCGTAATGGCGTTGCCACTAAGCTCCTACCCCTCTTAATTTGTAAGCAATAAGAGGAACTTTCCAATCATTTGCTATGGCCATGACATTGAAGAATTTTTCTACTTCGTACAACCAATCAAGGAAACTTTCAATGTATAGACTCCCATTGAAAGTAGGAATCTCAGCTTGGATCTTGTATTCCTCGACTCTTCATGTCTTGACCACTTCGTAGGGCTCTTCAAACTCTCCTTCATCGTCAGAATCATCCTCATAGACTCGTTGTCACCTACGAATAGGAGCACATATCTCTACAAATTGATTTCTTCCACAAGCATTACCTCCATCTTCACGCCCTTTGTTGCTGAGGCTGAGACTTGTAAGTGTAGTATGTATCTCCTCTAGCAATTCAGTTGTGTAATCCAACCTTTCGTTCGTTCGACGTTCTTAAGCCTCCAACACAGCCCATAGAGCTTCTACTCTACGTTCATCATTAGAGTGAGTGTCTTCTCTACGACCAGCCATTAGGATATTGAAAAGCTCTGATGAAACAGGTAGGATAACCTGCTCTGATACTAACTAACGCAAGACAAAAATTGTGGTTAAGCTTGATATCATGCAAGCTACATGTTGATAAGAAAGGATCTAGAATCCACTAGGTTGAAACTCTAGAAACGCACCAAAAAATAAAAGAAACTCTCTAAAGAAATTGTATTCCAAATTCCCCACCATAACAAAGGCTTAGGGTCTCTTTTATAGGCCCTGAATTACAAACTTACTCAAGCTAGGAAACCAACTCTTAACAGAAAAAAAAAAATTACACTTTTCTTAATTAGTCTAAAAGTAAACAAACAAATAAGAACTCTACCAAGGCTAGAAAACTCAAAAAGAAACAAAAAAAAAAATTATGACTGTTTCCGTGGGACTGCACGTTTTCCTCTAATTTTTTAGGATAGTTCTTCCTATCCAATTGCTCCATGTATTTATTTGCAAGCTGCTTCGCATCACCAAACAGCCAAAGTGAACCCTCTATTTCTAACTTTCTTTTATTCTGAGAAACTTAATGGGCTTTACCTTATGGAGAAGCTGGTCGCTTTGTGGTCCTGACTTCGAATTACCTATATTGTCTTTAGGACAAGGATCTTGAAACTTAAACTTTTAGGGATTGGTTTAACTCTAGTTGGTAATAGGAATATGCTTTGTGGATATTTGTTCTAATAATTTGCAATTTTCCTGATGTGTCCTCCCTCTTTTCATTATTTTTCCGGGTTTCAATCAAGAATGCTTGTGTGAATTCGTCCATCTCCAGCTCGGGATACTGGGAAGGGACAAAGCAAGTCATATGTGCTTTTTAACAGTGTCACATGGATTCCACTTGGTGGAAGGAAAATCAGGTTATGACATGGAGGATTACCACGTAGCGGAGTACAAGAACAAAAGGAATCACGAGTTGGGATTATTTTCCATGTTTGATGGACACCTTGGGGACCGTGTACCAACTTACCTGAACAATAACCTTTTCAACAACATACTTCAAGAGGTAGCTATATCTCATACTCAAATGTTCTCCCGTTTGTGATAATTTTTCATGTAATTTCTGTTCATTGTCTATGAAACTTGGATACCTACATATAGAGGTGTCAATCGACCGGTTTTGGATCGGACCCTCTACAATCCAATATCAATTTGGACAGATTGAATGGACCAACAAGACATTGAATTGGAGTAGTCGAGACTTAATGGTCCAAAGTATTTATTGGGTTGGATTGGACCTGGTCCATTTGTAATGGACTACCATTGGATTGGATCAGATTCGACCAAATCCAGTCCAATTGGCACCCCCACCTGCATATACAAGGGTAGTATAATGTGTTGGATACTTAAAATTTTAGTGTAACTTTTGTTTCGCATCCTAGCTATAAACTACGCAATGTTCAATGGTGTTTCCACATATGGTTTGTTGGTTATAACTTTTTTCCTTCATTGCTCGCTAAGATTTATTGGAAGAGAAAATGGCATATATTATGGAAGAAATACTTAGGCCCTGTTCGCTTTTCGGTAAGCTACTTACCTAGGTAAATGGGCAAGTGCATTTACCCATATTCTTTAGGGCAAATGTTTTAAAATACCCATATGGTTTAGGAAACTAATTCTATCCTTACTGTTTATGTATTGTCTTAAAGTACCCTTAAATTTTCTGACAATTGTCTAAAACCCCCCTTGCTATTAACTTTCCATCACACTCCGTTCGCATGTGACATCACGTGACTGATATATTTTTCAAAAATCCTAAAATACCCTTTTAAAAACCATCACACTCCGTTCACAATAAAATCCCACTTCTGCTCTGTGTCCATGCCTGTCTCTGTATCTATCTTCGATTTTGACTCCAACTCTATGTCCATCTCCTACTCTATGTTCGTCATGGGAGTTGACGTATAATTTTTTTTTTTTTTGATAAGCAGAGTGGAAAAATAGATTAAAAGGGATATAGCTAGACAAAAAAAAAAAACTTAAAATTATACGACAAAAATTAGCAAGAAAACAAAGACACAATAGACTCCATAGGTGCTCCCCAATTTATTTGTAGGAGAGATGATGCAAAATATGTGTATTAGTCATCGATCGACGATTGATATTTGTGAAGAAATCTCATGCACTAACAATGTTTAGTGCAAAAACATCGGCGTCAGAAGCCTCGACAGTACCCTCCGTGAAATCCCTCCTTTTGGCAAACAGGAGCACAATTGCTCTTCCACATATCCCTTTAAAGCGATGGCTGCTTCAACCACCTTCAACCTCATTCCTACAGTTACAAAGTTTGAACACCAAATACTCGTCGGTGCTAATTCATTGGATTCAAGATAAAGAATAGGTAGCACAGGGAGGACTACTGATTTAGGCACATCTTCTAGAGACATCCTAATCAAGATGGGAAGATCATTTTGCTCAATTTATAAGATAAATTTTATATCGCAGCTGGGCTATGATTAGAATCGAGCAAAATGAGTGCTCTTCTTATAAGATGAATTTTATATCGCAGCTGGGCTATGATTAGAATCGAGCAAAATGAGTGCTCATCTCGATTTATTTAGCCTACCCAATATTAGTCTGACATGAATCCGAAACTAATTTTTTATGGGTCTCATAAAGAAGAGCACCAAACATTTTTGCTTGAGAGTCTCCTTTCTCATTGCGTGGCTTCCTATTCCGTTGGGGAGTTTCTTTTTACTAATAAATGTGTACGCAAGTTGCACATGATAATGATAATAATATTTTAATACTTTATTAGAAATAATTGACCTACATTTCTAGGCATCAGGTTGAAAGGTCGGAACAATAAAAAGCCAACAAGAGATTGTTCTTCAATGAACCCAAAGGTGTGCAATAGGCCTTGCCAATAAGTCAGCTTTGATTTACCATTGATGTCCAGCCAGAGTTGATACATATAAGTGCGAGACCTTTATGACCAAATGGAGAACCATTGCCAACAGAAAGACCAAGCATCCAATAAAGTACAAGCCAGCTAGGACCTTGCCCTCTTCCTGTACAACTGGCTGGCTTCATCCTAACAGTAACCATCCTATAAAAATTCATCTGGAGGTGCTTCTTCTGGAATCTGCAGAAAGACGCAACAGTTCAGTGTTAGGGAGCTGGATTATTATTCACTGTTATTATGGTGCAATCCCTTGAATTTCTCTTTCTCATTTTTTTTTTTAAATGTTAAGAAAACATAAAGATGAATAGCAAAACAATTTGTTAGATGTGGCAGCAGCCGTAAAGTGATGGTATAGAAACTGCCCATCAATAACATTCTTGATACCACGCTCAGAGTTTATCACTAACCTAGTACCTACATATTGGATGGACAACACCTACAGAGAGCAGTTTATAGCAAGTTAAGATTCCCAAAAAATTTAAGTGTAGTCTATTTTCTACCTCTCCTGGATTCCATTCCTCTTGCCAAATACTTGCATTCTTATTAATAGCTGTTTTATTGCTATCCCTGCAGAAAGAGAACTGTGTATGTTAAAATGATTGAAAACAACATAGGTTGCAAATGCATAAGATGTCCAAAACAATTAATAGAGAAAGGATATTGGGTTTTAAAAGCTCTGACCAGTTAGTTGAACTGGGAAGCTGTGCTGACACTGCTGAGGAAGTAGAAAATTGGCTGCTTATAGTACCCATGAAATTGTTGTTTGAGTTTGAAATGTTAAATTTAGAGGCACTTCCAAGTGGCTGTACAGGTTGTTGGCTCCATAATGATCCTGTAGTACCTGTATGATCTGTAATCAGAAGCAGTACATCATTTGGAATCTCAAACATTAGCTTTAAAAGATTTCAAATCTAGACCTTCATTTCTAAATGTTGAGATGTTAACACCCAATCCACTTGAAGTCTGGCCTGAATTTTGGAAAGAACTCGCTTGAATAAAAGGATTATCTAATGACATAGAGGCACTGCAAAACACATAAATTAAGTACCAAAAATTAGTACCCTTGGAGATGGGACCTGCAGTATACATGAGTCATATCAAATACTATATTTATTCTTAATGGATGATCTTGTAATTTGCCTATCAATAAGAAAAGAATGGAAACACTTTCAGTGTAACAAGAAGAACAATGAGAACTTATTTGCAGAGAGGGGCCTTACCCAGTACCAGATCCCAGATTAAGTGATGTTCCCAGTTGACTAAAACTAGACATTGAAGGAGGCATATTATTTGGAACAGCCACTGGGGATACATTGGAATTGGTCCCAGGAAATGGGCTTGGCCCAGAAGGAACAGAACTGGGTTTAACATATGGATTTCTTAGTAAGTTCTCAAATTCAATTAACTTTGAATTGAGTAAACTCCTTTCTCTTTGAACCTGAAACATGAACATGTTCATCATTACAAAGAAATGAATATGCTGATAAAAAGACCGTTTAATCAGTGCTACAATATCAGTACTTAATACTTAGGATATGCTGATAAAAAGACCATACTAAAACTTGCTGAACTCAGCTGTTTTATTTTTGTTCTAAAATAAGCAATAAAACAGACATAAAAACCTTGGCACAGTTACCTATTGCATTTTTTTTATCAGCAACAAAGAAAATGATTTACTAATAAGAACAAAATATTACATCTAATGGTACAAAGATAAGAAAACAGCAATTTTTTCCCTCCCCAACCTTTAAGTTATTGCCCAAAATAAAGAGTTTCTATTCACTCCTAGCTTCATAATACATTCTGCCCAAGAGTTGGCCGATCTTGGAGTCCACTGAGCCACCACTTGCAAATTCCTTATCCACCATTGTATTTCCTCATCTCATTACTATACGACCACAAATATCTTCACTCCTATTTCATCCAGCAAATGACCACCTTAGAATCCCCTTCAATTATCAATTTCTCCACCTCCATATCATGAGCTAGTTGGACACCTTGTAAGATAGACATTTCAGCCCTTGTGGAACCACCTTCCCCTATTGCTCCCAAATAGATAGCTTTTACACTTCATCCCTTATTACTCCTCCCACCCTCGAAAGCCCCAGGTTTCCCATACTACATCCCAATGCCTAATTACCTTATCCTTGCTTGATGAATAATCAAACTTGCAATGTCTTCAACTAAGAAAGGATTAAACAACTCTAACGATTTTATCCAAAAATAGCTCCTAATCTTGATAATTTCAAACAAGGCCTCCATTGTCTTTTTTTTTTATTGGAAACAGTAAATTCATTAACATAAAATTAGTATAACTGTCAATCACTAAATTAGGGAGTTCAACCCAAAGTACTCTTTTTACAACACTGCCCAAAACAAACTATCCCTCACAGTCCCTTGTTTGACTAAGGTATCAGCTAATCCATTAGCTGATCTTCTTATCCACTTGAAGCTTGTTCCAATCTCCCTTGTTATGTTGAGGATTTCCCTTATGGGTTGTCTATATATCTATTTTCCTAATCTGCCTGAATGCAACCAATCAATGAACAATTTGGAATTCCCATCTATCTCAATTTGATGTAACCCCAGCTCTTTGGCAAATCTTACCCCTTGAAGCAAAGCCATCACCTCCACTCTCAATGAGTCCCCCCACTCCTATTAGCCCCGAAAACATAGCAAAGATTCTACCCTTTCCATCTCTGAATACTCCCCCAATACCTGAAGGACCTGGATTACCTCTAGAACTCCCATCAAAATTCAATTTTGTTCTTTATTGTGTTGGTGGGGACCACAATTCCTGCACATTCTGTTTTTGGTAGTTGTAGCTGCCACTTCTCCCCAGCTCTTATATACATCCTCAACTGAGAAGTCTTTGAACGAGTCTAAAGTTTCAACTGATAATCATAATGGTTATTTTTATTACAGTTTCCTCCTTGGATTTCTCCACTCCTTTAAAAATTCTATTATCTTTCCTCCAAAACAGCACAAAGAATAGCTGCTCTTGTGGCTCTCCACATAACTCTTCCCACATTTCTTCAGTTGTCTAAAAAAACTTTGGTCAAATAGACACACTACATCCAAGGGATGTGTCCACCTAGAACCAAGGAGAGAAAAAAACCAGGACCAAATAAAGAACACAAAAGGACATGAGACTAAAAGGTGTGCAGTTGAATTCAGATTTGCTCCTCACACCAACCTCACAGCATGTTCCAGCCGCACATTGGGAACATCTCCTCACACCAACCTCACTCTGTGAGGTGCGGGCACCGCAGCTTTCACCTTCACAAGAGCACATGCGCCACTTGCAGGTTCCCTTCAAGTTGTATCAGGAAGTATAACTGGAGTGCAAAGACGATCCAAAGAAAGACCAACAGATGACTGGAACAGGTTGGATGAGGTACCTTCATCATCTCCTGCACAGATTCAAGAGTAACTACGGAGAAGGTACTCAAGCAACTCCAAGGAAGAAGGGAGTCGCCACTTCTTAAGGTGTATGTGGACATAATTTTGGTAGAGTCTGTTCTAGCTTCAGTCGTATTTGAATTATGGATACTAGTTTTTAAGATCACCTGTGATGAGTGTTTTAGTAGTAGAATTTTTGAACTGGAGTTTTTTTTTTTTTTTTTTTGATAAAAGGTTTTGCACTTGAGATTAATGGATAACTGCTTTTATTAATCTTTGTTTCATTATTTGAAGCAATTGGATTTTCATTTTGAAATACAATTTTTTTTATCAATAACATCATCTTCATTAAATTAAGAGAAGAGAAGGAATAAGGATACAAAGGGGGAGATAAAATAACTTAGCTCCCCAAAAAACAGAAAACACGGGGAATGCAAAGAAAATATTAAAAACTGGCCCAAAAAACAGCCTCCCTATTCACTCCTTGCTTGGCCAACCCATCCGCAAATGAGTTGGCACTCCTCTTCACCCAGCTGTACTGAATCTCAATGTCCCTACCCAGCCATAAGAACTGTTTTTTTTCATTGTTAAAGTTCCACAAACCACTGTCCTCTGTCTTCAACCAACTAACCACCATCTTCGAATCACCTTCCAGAATCAAGCGGCTAATATTTAATTCCTTTGCTCTTCGAATACCTTCAAGCGCTGCAAGGATCTCAGCCCTAAGAGAGTCACCTTCTCCAATAGGGCCAGAGAATAAAGCAATAACAATCCCTTCCTCATTCCTGAAGACTCCTCCAATCCCAGAGGGCCCTGAATTCCTTACACTGCTGCCATCAAAATTCAGCTTTATAAAACCCGGGGGGGGGGGGGGGGGGGGGGAGGGGACCAGAACGGACAAAGAGTCCTCTTGCATCTAGCAGTGGAAGCAATCTCTTTCCAGTTCCTTAGAAAGTCATCCATAGGAAAATCTGAAAATAACTCCAAAGATTTTAGCCAGTGGACAGCTCTTAAAAGAATTCGATCTAACAAATCTTCCAATGTTCTTTCCTTGTCAGAAAAAATGCGTGAGTTTCTTTCTTCCCACAAAGACCAGCATACCGCTGCCCTAATACACATCCACATAATCTTCCCTCGCTTCTTAGGCCAACTGAAAAAAGAAGGAGAAAACAAACCTTGGACAGCCTCCGGAGGATACCAAGAACACCCAAAACGGGAGAAAACCCACTCCCAAACAGTTTTAGCAACCTTATAAGAGACCATGAGGTGGTAGCCAGATTCCCCATCAGCTTTACAAAGTGCACATCTATTAGGAAGTAGACAATATTTGGGTCTCTTTCTCTGAAGTAAGTCTAAAGTGTTGATTCTTTCCAGGAAAATTTCCCAACAAAAAAAACCAACCCGATGAGGAATAGGCCTGCTCCAAATTTCCTTAACTGGAAAGGACAGCCCCAAGGGAATAGGAGGCTGAGTTAAGGTTTCAAAGAATGAAGCACAAGAAAATGTACCAGAGCTAGAAAGGGTCCAAAATCTGGTGTCATCCTTAGTAGGGTTTAGGAAGACACCCTCAAGGGAGGCTAGCAGAGCTACCAAGCTATCCAAGGAGAATCCCCACCCAAAGATGTTCCCAGAAATTTATTCAGTTACTAGAATTTAGACCATACCTGATCCAAGGGGAGAAAACTAGAAGCAAATTGTGGATGGATTTCCAAGGAGAAGCAGCTGAAGCCCTTGCCAAGATTCCAGGATCCCAACCATTGTCTTCCAACCCATGAATGCTAGCCACAATCTTAGTCCACAAATTATCCCTTTCCAAAGAGAACCTCCACAACCACTTCCCCAGTAGAGCCATATTCCTTTTCTTGAAATTACCAATCCCAAGACCTCCTAGTTTTTTACACCTACAGACCACCTCCCAACTCACCCTATGATCTCTCTTCCCCTCTCCAGACTCCCAAAGAAAGTTCCTTATTAATTTTTCCAAAAGAATTGAAACCTTTGAGGGGATCTTAAACACTGACAGATAGTAAACAAGTAGGTTAGCTAGGATAGACCTAATGAGAGAGACTCTTCCACCTAAAGAAAGATAATTTCTCTTCCAGGCCGCTAGCCTCTTCTCAAACCTCTCCACTACCGGAGCCCAAAAGCTAACACTCTTAGGATTATCTCCTAAAGGGAGGCCCAAATATGTCAGGGTCCAGTCCGTAATTGCACAACCTAGCTCATCTACAAATTCCCTTAGGTCTCTTTCGGTCACATCCACTCCCGCCACACAACTCTTATCGAAGTTTACCTTGAGGTTAGATATCTGCTCAAAAAGTTGTATTGTCAACTTTAGATTCTGGATCCAATTGAAGTTCCCTCCTTCACAGAAAATGATAGTATCATCTGCAAACTGTAGAAGAGTTAAAGGAACACCTCCTCCCTTCCTACTCTCCACCCTCTTATCAGATTCCTCGAGTCTGCTCTATGGATCAATCGCCCAAGCACATCAACAATCAAGGTGAAAAGAAAAGGGAAAAGAGGATCTCCTTGTCTTAGACCTCTCAACGCAGGAAAGAAGTCAACCACAGTCCCGTTCACCACGATAGAATAATAGCAAGTCCTAACACAGCTCCAGATCCACTTACACCACCTGTCACCAAAACCAAAACTCCTTAACACCTCCATCAAGAAAGACCAATCAACCAAGTCAAAAGCCTTCTCCAAATCCAATTTGAAAACCACTCCCTTCTTCTTTGACTTCCTAAAGCTCTCCAAGCTCTCATTTGCAATGAAAATCTGATCGGTGATCTGTCTTCCCGCCACAAAAGCACCTTGGTTGGGTGCAATAATAGAGGGGAGCACCTTTTTTATCCTGAGAGACAACACCTTTGCAATGATTTTGTACAAGCTAGTCACCAAACTAATAGGTCTAAAATCCTTAGGTTGAGAAGCATCTTTCTTCTTTAGGACTAAGGCAATGAAAGTTGAGTTCAAGCCCGGGTTTATTACACCCCTCCTGTGGAACTCCTAATAAACCAATTTAAGATCATTCTCCAAAATATCCCAACAATCCTGGTAAAAGGCCATTGTGAACCCATCTGGGCTCGGAGTTTTTGTCCTATCCATAGAAAATACTGCTTCCTTTACCTCCTCCATATCAAACCTTTTTTCTAACCACTCTCTCTTCTTTGCACTTAGAGTCGGCCTATCCAAACCCTCCAACCACACTCTCTCATTCATAGGCCTTCTAAAAATGGATTTGAAGTGGTTTACTAGAGCCTCTGCAATTTCAGCCGGGTGGGACAAAATTGCTCCATCAACTTCTAAATTAGAGATGAAATTCTTCTTTCTCCTTCCATTTGCCACTGAATGGAAAAACCTTGTGTTTCTATCTCCCTCCTTTAGCCACTTACACTTGGATTTTTGCCTCCAACTGATTTCCTCCTTAACCAGGATGTCCTCCATCTGCTTCCTCAAAACCCATCTTAACTTCCTTTCTTCCTCTCCAAAGGGGCCTCTCTCTTCCTTCAGGTCCAAATCCTCGATTTGCTCCACCAGAACTTGTTTTCTCTCTTCTAATCTTCCAAACTCCAGCCTATTCCACTCCTTTAATTGAGATTTTAAGTATTGGAGTTTCTTGTGGAACCTCATTCCCTCCCAATCAACTACCGGATTAGCTTGCTCCCACCACTCTCTAAACTTCTCAATGAAACCCGGATGAGTCAACCACATATTTTCAAACTTGAAAGGGGTAGGGCCCTATTCCTCTTATTTCCTCCTTGACAAACACTATAGGCCAGTGGTCTGAAGTAAGCCTAGGGAGAGCCCCTGAAATAATATTGCCCCAATGTTCCTCCCAATCTGTTGAGAACAAAAATCTGTCCAACTTAGAGCAAATTGGCCTTGATTAAAGGTTGGACCAAGGAAGCTATTATTTAAGAAAGGATGTTCTTTGAGTTCAAAAGAGTCCACAAATTGGTTGAACTTCCTCATACTTGTTGTCACTCTCTGTTTGGGGTTGTTGGTTTCCTCCGTAAATCTCACTACATTAAAATCCCCTCCCACACACCAAGGTCCATCCCAGAGGCCTCTAATGTCACTCAATTCTTCCCATAATTTCTCCCTCTGCCTATAGTCATTGGGGCCATACACATTTGTTAGTACCCATTCATATCCATCGTCCACCTGTTTGAACTTTAGGGAGACAGAATGATCTCCAATTAGCTCATCCACACCTATGAGTATCTCTTCTTTCCACAAGGTCACAATCCCTCCTGAGGAACCCCACGAAGGAGCAGCCACCCACTTTATACCCCTAGAACTCCACACACTCCTTGCCCATCTGCAATCAAAATCCATTCTTTTGGACTCCTGAATCATTACCACATCCGGATTAAACTTCTTAATTACCTCTTTAATTGTTGCTCTCTTCCTAATTCTGCCCAACCCCCTCACATTCCAACTTAGGATTCTCATTGAAAACTCTTAGCCTTAACCCTAACTCCTCCAAGATCTATTTAGACCCTTTTCTTCTAATCCCTTTCACTTCAAACTTCTTGTCCCCCACAATATCTTTTTTTAACCTCTCCACTTCACTCAGCCTTCTAAACTTCAACTTGCTGTCCTCTTTCTTTTGCATGTAGGCTTTTAGATCATTCGGGTTCTTCAGCTTGCACCCCAACTTTTTCACAAACTCTGCAACTGACTCTTCCCCATTAGATTCCTCTTTTTCTAAAGATGCACTCTCCTCACTCCTAGGAAACTTCTTGTTCCTTCTCACATTACCTCCAACTACAGCCATTTCTGTCCCCTCCAGGCTCCCTCTCTGCAATTCCTTCCTTTCCACTTCACCCAAAAGGCTTTCTAAGATTTCCCATATTATTGTCTCTCTGCAAGTTTCCTCACCCACTTCCCCCCCTTGTAGACACAATGTGGCTTTCAGACCAAGGGCTTCCGACTCTTGGTTGGGAAGAGAATCTGGAACAAGAGACATAGAGCGCTCATCAGTATCCAAAACTATATTGACAGAGTTGAGGGATTTACCTGAGGTAGAGAAGTGAGGAGAGAGCAAAGGCGAAGGAGTGGTAGTCACTTTCTTTTTTGAGAAATTAGAACACTCTGTCTCCTAGAGTTAGGGGAAGAAAATCCCTGTCGCTGTATCAACACAATGATCCCTTTCTGTACCCAAGTATGTACCTCTCTGTGAGGTACCCTTGTTCGGCTCTGAGAAGACCCGAACTATCTCCTTTTTGGCAACTTGCAAAGCACTAGAACTAGGGAGGGCTCAGCCAAAATTGGGTTAAGATCATTCACCCGCTCCTCTCCCTCCTCCTTTCCCTCCCCCACCAAATCCCCTAAGAACAAACAATCCAAGCTAAAAGGATCCCTGTTTTGAACTTTAGATAGAGCTTCATCTGCCGCACTGCCTAAACTCCCACAGGCTTCCGAACTTTCATCATATTCAGAATCTGAGCCGCAGCTTATCCAACCTTGGTCGGCCTCTTCCTTCTCTTCTGTACTACCTCTTGAATAGCGTGGGTTCGGGCGATCAGAAGTGTCTGTCGGATCCAGCACAAAGGACGGTGTCCTTCTACTTTGCTCGCCAACTTAGCCCCTCCACAGTCAAGAGGGCGAGACCTGGACGATGATAGATGAATGTTGCCATCTATCATCTCCCCAAGCCTACCCCGCCCCACGTGATGACTTAAGTTGCCACATGGGCTTTTAAAACCAAGTGAAGGCTCACCCACTGACCCGTCCGGCCCAACCTTCTTTAAAGCCGGTTCAAAGAAAGACTTTGAGCACAAACGACTCGTTCCCATTTCAGCCACGTCAGCATAGGACGGGCCGCCCTCTTTAAACAACCCCTCTTCGAAAAAAATTGAATTAGAAGCTTTAAAGGGAAAGCTTCGAAACTTGGGGCACCCCTGTGACTGTTCCCCTTCCTCTGTATTTCGCCCACATGCACTAGGCTTTCCTGCCAGCCCCTGAAGGCCACGTGTACACCAACCTGCAAGCTCGCCAGTTCCTTCAACCTCTGTTCATCTTCCCCAATTTGGATATCGAGTACTAAAAAACAGCCAGATTTTCCAACATCAATGAAGAAGATGATCTGAGTTCATCAGATTTGAGATTAAATACAAAGAAGGTAATATTGGGTTTAAAAAATATATATATATGCATCATGTGATGTCACGTGTGTACAGATTTTGACAAAACATTAACAGACGCTAACAGCAGGGGTAAATCTAGTCAATTGTCAGAAACAGTAGGGGTGGTTTAAGACAATAGTTAAACAGTGAGGGTACAGTTTGTCAACTAGCTAAACAGTAGGGGTAGTTTAAGAAGTTTTCCCTAAAATAAAAGTTATCTGTTACCAATCAAAAAATATCTGAAGCATACTCTGCTTTTAAGAGCATTTAGGAAATACAAATTAGATAAATCTGTCACTCACTGTAACTTAAAAAAGTAGTCATAGATATCACAAGCTTACAATGGACTCCAAGCTCATTTTATTCTTTGCTCCATCATATGCTGCTGCCCGCAATTCTTCATAGCTAATATCGCCAACAATATCACATGGGTGACTGCAAGCAACAAACACACTTTAGCTCAGCGAGCAGTGGATGACTGGATCATTTATTTGTTCTCATTGGAGACAAGAGAAGTGAGAAGAACATATAAAACCATTTCAAGACATGGATTTTAATTTTATGGAGAGTAAAAGATTATTGCTCCAATAGTGATGTAAAACGCACTATTTACAGTGGCCATAGCAAGTAAGGTTCCAAAGTGGTCTTTCATGCTCAAAATCTTCAACAATTTGCTGTTTGCATGATTCAGGATCTGTGCATCTAGGCATAAAACAAATGGAAATTTGCTCAGTGATATTACTCTGTTCCAACTACAAGAAAGAACAACCAACAGAAAGTTCTAAAACTAAAACAAGAACCAATAGAGTACTCACTTATGAGGAGGAACCTGAGCCTGATTGTCAGCTTGCCGAGATGAGGAAGGGGGCAAAGTAGAGGAACGCGCCCACTTATTTTCAAATGGCTGATCCCATATGTACAAGACAACATAAATAACACAAGACAAATAGTGTAATGAGTACAAAAATATATAGACTAAACTGCCTAGATTTTACTAAAGAAACTAAATAACAAACCATAGAACAAAATTGAACAATGTAAGGAACAAAGTGAAATCATGCTTAATTTTACCAAATGGAAACTTCTCACTAAAATTGTTAGTGAAGGGTTATGAAAGTATGAAGGTACGAAGTAACAAACCTTAAACTGATTCTGGTTTTTGGCACTAAAATCAAAGGCCCCTTTTGACTGTGAACTGCTTTGTACTCCAAATCCGAATGGGTTAGGTTTTTGTTGTGATTGATTTGTGTTATATTGTGACCCAGTGCCGAATCCAAAGGGATTTGGCTTTGGTTTTTGTTGAGTCACATGGAGAAACTTGCACCGTTCACCATATTGACAGCTAGAAGATACTAACACATAGTCAGAAACAATTCATGTATTCTCATTCAACAACTCAAAGATGCCCTTATATACTAATTACAACCATAACTACAGTGTAAAATTGTCCTTAAAAAAATAAATCGAACAAAACTCGTGTAAATGCCTTCATCTGTATGCTATCTGAACCACGCAATTGCTATGGTGAGATGAGACAAAAATTTTATAAATGAAGAAGAACCAAGCACCAGATTAATGCATGATGGAAAATAAACTACATGGAGTCTAAGGTGGAACCCAAAAAGCATTCTTGCAAAATAAGTGTATTCGAAAAGCAAAAGCAAGCATGAAAATGAAGAAGCACATTCCCAAAGCATCAAAGGATTTAATTGATCGCTAAAATTAATCCTCTTGACTTTTAACAGTGTCATTGAAGACCTCAGAAAGGATTACAAAATTCTAGTTCTATTATTATTTTCATTTTTATTTCTATTTTTGTTGTTCTTGTTGTTATCATTCATTTTCCCTACAATCTGGAATCCGAAAGAATGTCAAATATCAAAATCTACAAAAAAGAAAAAGGGATTTTCGGACTGCAATCCCCCTCAGAAATCTTTTTTGCAGCCCCCTCCTAGTCTACTAATACCCCCCCGCTCTATAAACCACATCCTGCCCGTGAATTTGGCATCAATCCACGGGCAGGATTCAGTCCACCCCTAGGAAATCCTAGCTCCACCTAGGGGTGAACTGAATCATAAAAACCCCAAAGAAAAATAATTGAAAACAGAAATCATTAGAATCAGTAGCTCTGTTTTCTTGAAGAAACATCTTGAATTGACGGTACATAACAACATCTTCCTCGATAGAAACTTGTCAAGAAATAAATTACATTTTCTGCCGCACTGGAGAAAGCTATTTAAAAGATATCGTATCACCCCCTTGGGTAAGAAAACTCTAGATGATTACCATTAGACGTATAGTCAACCCTATAAACTACCCACATGATTGCTCAAAAAAAAAAGACATAAGTTCAGTTCTGCATCTCATTCGGGCTTCATCTAAGTAGCCAACGCTCCGGGAAGTAAAAAAGGAAGAAACAGAAAAAAGAAATGGCAACAAGAGAGAAGACAGAGAAGGAAGAAGGGATGAGAGATTACCTGCCTCGCTGAAAGTTTCTGCAAGGCTCTTTCTTTCGATACATGTTTTCTGCTCCTATCCCTCAGTAGCAGGGAACACGTTAACTAGCCGGACCTCACGAAAATGGATGAATCAGAAAGGATAGAACCGATTGGGATGAAAACGGATCAAAGCTACTCCCTAGTGGATCAGATGACATTTTTTTTGGGTAGAAA
Source organism: Nelumbo lutea (assembly GCF_056320005.1). Taxonomy (NCBI): domain Eukaryota; kingdom Viridiplantae; phylum Streptophyta; class Magnoliopsida; order Proteales; family Nelumbonaceae; genus Nelumbo; species Nelumbo lutea. The sequence goes on along the minus strand of NC_142691.1, from coordinate 59,429,194 downwards.
GTAGATCAGATGAGTTAGGGCTCGAAATAGACACTACAAGAAGCTAGCAACCATACTTCAGTTCTTGAACCCCGAAGTATCGGCATTGGTGCTACCATACACACCATTTCGACCGGTTCAGGTGGCATTGTCTACGCTTGGCAGGCGGGTGGCACTATTGTAAATTTTGCCAATATAATTATTGGGAGAAGTCATGTTTCTTATTGGACAGTTCTCCTAAACCACGAAAAACTTAACGTAATCTTTTTAGGAAGGGTGGTTGACTTCTCCTAAACCAATTTCCCTTATGGGACAGTTCTGGTTAATGACTTGCTTGACTATTAGGGTTTTTTATGGGTGCACACATATTTATAGGGACAATGTATGGACCGGTACTGTACCACACACACTAAATAAAAGCTTGGCTTGTGGGATTGGCTCAAGCATGTCCCTTTACCTCGCCAAACCATTGTTGACATGTCCAAAGTATCAATTCCGTTTCACCCCCAAATTGCTAATTTCCCAAAACAATGTTGAATTAGTTAATGATCAAACCATTGACCAGTTCAGCCTAGACAATGGTTTTTAGGGCCAATTTTTATTTTCTTTTAATTTTTAAAACATCACATGCTGATTGTTGGTTTGAACCAAATGATCAAACTGCTAATTTAAAAAGTGGTTCCAATAGGGTCAGATTAGGTCTTAACATAAAAGGAGAAGAAACTACTTGGGCATCTTTTTGGAAAAAAACATATGTAATCGTTGTATGGCAAAAAGTAAGTGCTAAATCAAGGATGAACAAAAACTTGGTAATTAACACTCTTAATACCGAATTGGATGATAGCTTTTTTAGCATTAAGCATTAAGAGTTATTGAACAGGTCCTGTAAAATATTGAGGCCACCGTTGAGAACCAAATTTGGATTCAGTCATTATAAGCCATTGTATGTCTAAGACTACAACATTGTGGAGACATGGGATCTATTTTCGTTAAAATCCGATTTGCTCCTCACAAACTACAGTAGATGTTCTCAATGCGTAGGTGAAAGTGTTGTAAGGTTGGTATGAAGCACTCTATGAATGACAAATCTAGATTCATTCCCATTGCCACTAAGGAGGGTTTTTTTATAGAACAACCAAATCTATTAACAGAAAAGAGTACAAAAGGTTTAATACAAGCCGGAGGGTTGTCCAAAATAAACATATCTACATCATGCAATTTACCTAACTGATCTATAGACACCAAAGAGATGCTCCCAATATACGGCTACAAAAGGCTGTTGGGACCGTGCTGGGAGCCTAGGTTGGGGACCTGATTCAAACTCCCATTGTATAGTCCTTCAAAAAAAAAAAGGATAAATTACAAAGAACCCCCATACTATCCCTGTACTTTCATTTATGACAAAGATCCCCTAAATGTTTACATTACGGCAAAGACCCCTTCCATTAGCATTTTGTCATATTATCATTTAATTGTTTAAAGCTTTTTAAATCCGAAAGTTGCCCTTTTATTATTTGTTCAGGTGATTTTACCCTTTCACTTACACTTTAATAATTCAACAATTCTTAAAAATATTAGTTCTTATATGGTTAAACTAACTAGTGTGGCATGCATGTACATAGGTTCTTCTCTGACAACAGCAATAGAATACCTTCTTCTCCAACAATGCTGTAAAAGATACTAATGATTTTTTTAGTACCATAACAGATTCTTCTATATCCATTGACAATGTATCGAACAACTTTTTCACCAATGAGATTGTGGCAACAACTTTCGATGAAGTGCGTTGTAAGGTTCCTATCAAATGGTTGTCTGATGGTATGTTTGTGTAGGTTAGGTTTTAGGAGAAAAGTAGAAAATGGACGAGGAATAGACAAAAGGGCAAAAGTTTTTGCCCATTTTCATCACTTTGACAATTTCATTTCACACCCTTATTCAGGTACTGTGAATGTTACAGCTGGTAATGGAAGTGGACTTGGTATCAGAAACATGGGTTCTACTATGGTATCCATCCCTAACATGAATTTTACACTTCACTACCCCGAAGCCTCAACTAATCTTATTTATGTCTCTAAATTTGCTAAGGGTAATAATTGTATGTTTCTTTTTTATGATGTCGGTTTCATTGTGAAGGACAAAAAACATTTGGCACCACCACCTCGGCCATCGTCTCAAGACATTCAATCCTCTACCTTTCATTTGTTAGTCATTTGACAACTGAAAGGATGAGAGATCTATCATATGAATAGTCAAATCCTACAGGTAAATAGGACAAATTTTCAAAAATTTCTTTTTCCCATATAGAAATTACATTCCATATTTTAGAAAACTGTATTTTTAAGGATCAATTACTGAAAACATTTAGCACCACCACCTCGGCCATCATCCCGAGACATTCAATCCTCTACCTTTCATTCGATAACCATTCAACAACCCCATACCAGCACTTTATGTTCTTCTTGCCAACTTGGCAAAAGCTCTATGTTACCCTTTTCACCTTCTACTTCATGTACTCAAAGACCATTACAAATTGTTCATTGTGATCTTTCGGGTTCAGCCCCTGTGATGTCACATTCTGGTTATCGTTACTGAGTTATTTGTTGTTGATTTTACAAGATATGGATGGCCGTTTCCCTTACATCTCAAAGTCAGATTTCTTTGACATATTTGTTTCATTTAAATCCAAAGTTGAGAATCTTTATGACTACAAAATCAAAATTCTTTGGACTGATGACACATCATAGAAACTAGATTAACTCTTCTTGCTCACTTGATTTAATTAATCGCATGCCTATACTTCAATCTCACACTCTATCTCCAATATGAAAAACTCTTTCACTCTCCACCAGATTATAGTCGTCTTAAGTCCTTCAGTTGCCTATGCTATCCATGGTTACGTCCATATGTCTCTAATAAGTTATAGTTTCGTTCCGCCAACTGTATATTTTTGGGTTATAGTCCTTATGTCAACATAAGGGCTATAGGTGCATGGATGTTCTCACTAATCGAATTTATATATCTAGGCATGTAGTTTTTGATTAACACAAATATCCTTTCTCTAGTACACAATCTACCATTGCCATCACTCCTACACTCTCACCCACTCCTCAGACACTCATCCAATGGTTACCACTACAAAAACAGCCTACTGACATAATCTGGCTCCATACTCAGTAGTCTCCCTCAGTTACTTCGATGTCAAAGGATACTCTTGCGTGTACTTCTTCAAGTGAACCATCATTGTCAAAGGCTAATCATTTGCTTGCATCATCCTCTCCATTGTCCAACCCACCATCATCACCTTCCCTTGTCCAATCCCACAACTACTCTCAGCCCTTGCGTACCCATCCTATGAAAACTCGCTCTCAACCCAAACTATCTTCTACCAAATACCCCCTTCTCACTACCCTTGTGGCCACCACCGTCATCGAACCCCGTTCTTATACACAAGCATCCAAAAGCCTAGCATGGCGTCATGCCATGGATCAGGAATACACTTCCCTTCACCACTGGTGCCTTTTCAACCCACCAGGAATGTCGTCGGCGATAAATGGGTGTACCAGGTTAAAGACAGCCCAGATGGCTTAGCAGGTTCAAAGCAAGATTGGTTGCTAAAGGTTTTCATCAACAACTGGGTGTTTTTTCTGGTGTATACTTTTCTATATTTTATTCATTGAGAATTTAAGTACATATATACATAAATACAACCACCGAATCTCCTAAGCTTATGACAACTAGAACTCCTAAGTTTACAGGGATTCAAATATATCTTTCCTATCCTATCTGAACTATTCATGTTAAGGAAATGATAAGAAGATATATACAAATAAGATAATACTGAACGGACTCCTAATCCTAACACCCCCCCCCTCAAGTTGGAGCATGCAGATTGTGAATGCCCAACTTGCGGAGAAAGTACTCAAATTCTCTGCGACCCAGTGCCTTTGTAAAAATGTTAGCCAGTTGAACGGTAGTTGACACATAAACAGGACAAATGCAACCATTTTGAATCTCATCACATACAAAATGGCAATCAACTTCAATATGTTTTGTACACTCATGAAACACTGGGTTTACAGCAATATGCAAGGTTGCCTGACTATCACAATATAATCGCATTGGGTTTGAATGCATAACTCCAAGAGCCAATAACAATCCCTTCAGCCATTTTAATTCACACGTGGTCGTGGCCATAGAACGATACTCTGCTTTCACTGAAGAACGAGCCACAGTGTGTTGCTTCTTAATTTTTCAGGAAATAGGCGATTTCCCAAGTAGAATAAACCATCCAGACAGAGAACGTCAAGACAAATGACAACTCGCCCAGTCTAAATCGCACCATGCATATAACTGTAAGTCACAATCTGAACGCAAGAGAATTCCTTGACTATGATTTCCTTTCAAGTAGCGCACCACTCGCAATGCAGCCTCCCAATGTCTTTCTTGCGGTTGCTACATAAATTGGGACAGAACATACACACAATAAGACAACTTTGGACAAGTTGCTAAAAGATAAATAAGTCTGCCTACCAAGCGCCCGTATCACTCAGGATCAGATAAGAGAGGCCCATCTATCAAGGCGAGATTGTGGTTCTGCTCCAGAGGAAAATGAGCAGGTTTTGCACCAAGTAATCCAACTTCAGAGATAATATCCAAAGCATACTTACATTGAGACAGAAAGATTCCTGTTGAGTTTCGGGCAACTTCAATGCCCAAAAAATATTTCAATGGTCCCAAGTCTTTCATATGGAAGCAATCACTCAAATATTTCTTGAAGACTTGAATTTCCATACAATCATTACCTGACACGATAATATCGTCCACATACACAAGAACAAGCACATGCACCTTGTCTTGACGAAAGCTGAAGAGGGAGTAATCTGAACATGATTGCTGAAACCCATATGTCTTCAGGGCTGCGATTAATTTAGCAAACCAACATCTCGGCGCTTGTTTCATGCCATACAGAGATTTTTGCAACCGACACACCATACATGGTTTATCTGAATGAAAACAAGGAAGCATTCGCATGTAGACTTCCTCATGAAGGTCACCATGCAAGAAATGCGTTATGTACGTCCATTTGATGAAGCTCCCAATTTCTAGCTGCTACGACTGCAAGGAAGGTACGGGCAATAACCATTTTTGCAACTGGGGCAAAAGTTACATTTTAATCAATTCCCTCAACCTGATTGTTCCCAAGAATCACGAGACGGGCTTTGTATCTTTCCACTGTCCCATCAGCATTATACTTGATTCGATACACCCATTTGCATCCTATGGTTCGTTTTCTGAATGGCAAAGGCTCCACAGTCCATGTCTGATTATTTTCAAGTGCTTGTATTTCTTTTTGCGTTGCATCCCTCCATTTTTCATCCTTTACGACCTCAACAAAAGAAGTAAATTCAACTCCTATAGTAATAGCTGCCAAGAAAGCACGATGTCGACAAGAAAAATTGTTACAATTCACATAGTTATCTATGGGATAAGAACTACCTACAGAATGTGATTGGCCGAGTGAGCCAGCACCAGTTACAATGCCATGAGAACCGTGTACATAGAGGACTTACCTCGGCCTAGCATTCTCGAGGGGGCAGAGGAGGTCGCTCCCGTCCTTGAAGCAGAGCCGAGCTGGATCGACCCACTCGCGAAATTCTTGCAAGACGGGACCCTCCCTGCAGATCGCAATGCAGCCAGAAGGGTGCGGAATTCTTGCAAGACTGAACTGCAACACGCGTCCTGCCCAAGCTCCGAGGTAAAGAAGCGAGCTCGGGCGAGGTAAAGGCTGCCCCTATCCTCTTAGTCCCTTCCCCCCTGTCATCAGAACTCCTTGCAGTTCCTATGCCCGAAGACTTCAAACTCCCCCCACTCAACAAGTATGATGGGTCTTTTGACCCCAGCGACCATGTCGATGCCTTCCAGTCCAGATGCACATGGCTAGGGCCAGCGAGTCCTGTATGTGCGTAGCCTTCACTACCACCTTCAGAGGAGTGGCTCACACGTACAAGAACCTAGCCCCCAGGTCAATAAGGAGTTGGGCCCAATTCGCGCAGGTCCTCACCGCGCACTTCGTCACCAGCAAGCGGTGCCCCCGAACCGAGGAGAGCCTCCTCAGCATGGTCCAAAAGGAAGGGGAGCCCATCCGCAGCTACATCAAGCGGTTTAACGATGCATGCCTACAGATCCCACGCCTGGACCCCACAGTTCAGCTCGCAGCGGCCAAGATGGGGGTGACACATAAGGAGTTCAAGTGGCACATAGTGGCTAACCAGCCCGCGACCATTGCTGAGATCCTTAAGCTCGCGGACAAGTTCATGCGAATGGAGGAGGAGATCAACCAAAGGACTGGGGCGGGTTTGAAAAAAGAAAGAGAGAAGAACTCCCCAATCAAGGAGACAACCAGAAGGATCCAGCTCGAGCACCAAAACCAAGCCAGTCGTTCCGAGCTCCCGTGGCAGGTCGAACAAACTACACACCCTTGAATACGAAGCAGGCCGAGATCTTGATGATGATCAAAGACGCCCCGTACATAAAGTGGCCAACCCAAACGAGAGGAACAAAAGCTTGTGCTGCAATTTCCATAGAGACCACAGTCATATTACCGAACATTGTAATAATCTCTGCGACGAGATAGAGGAACTCATCCGTCGCAGGTACTTAAGAAATTTTGTACAACAACAACAACAACAACATAATAATAATAATAAGACAGGTCGGCAAGGGGAGCACGACAAAGATGCTCCTGAGCCTAGCAGTAGGCCGATCGAACAGTCGCAAAGACAGCCTCCGGAAGAGAGGCCAGTTCGGGGAACCATCCACGTGATAGTGGGAGGTTCGATAGTAGCGAGTTGTACTTCGGCAGCGGCTCGGGCGTCAGTTTGCGAAGCTGCCCGAGAAGAGCATAACCCTCCGAAGAGGCCAAAGATAGAGGAACCAATTTTCTTCACGGAAGACGATGCACGAGGGGTCCACTACCCCCACGATGATGCGCTTGTCATAAAACTAAGGATCAACAACTTTGAAGTTAGGTGCGTGTTTGTTGATTCAGGCAGCTCGATGGACATTCTCTTCAAGTCGGCGTTTGACCAGCTTCAGTTATGGGGAAGCGAGTTGAAGCCCGCAAACACTCCTCTGGTGGGCTTCAACAGAGAGGAAGTCAGGCCCCTCGGGAAAGTGACAATACCTGTGGAAGTCGGCACATGGCTCTGTGTGGTCAGACTCAACCACGATTTCCTGGTGGTCGCGACCCCCTCCTCATACAATGCCATAATAGGGTGGCTAATCACTCATGTCCTACGGGCAGTGGTCTCAACCTACTACTTGGCAATGAAGTTTTCTATAGGCTTCGGTGTGGGAGTAGCGCGGGGCGACCAGCTCGAGTCCCGCAAGTGCTATGTTGCCACCCTGAAGGGAAAAACCAAGGTGGCCGACGACCTCGAATTGGAGCGGCCTACGGAGCAAGGCCAACAACGAGCTGTGCCCATAGAAGAAACGGTCGCGATCCCAACTTCAGTTGCGGACCCAGCTCGGACGCTACAGATCGATGCTTCCGTCTAGGAACCTCTACGATCCGAACTGGTAAGTTTCTTACTTCAAAATTTAGATATTTTTGCATGGTCCATGGCCGGTATGCCCGATATTGACCCCAGCCTTACAACTCACAAACTTAATACCGATCCTGAAGTTAGGCCCGTTAGACAGAAGAAACGTAACCTAGCCCCAGAGCGATGGAAAGCAGTCGACGAGGAGGTCGCGAAGCTTCTCGCAGTCAACTTTGTGAGAGGTCTATTACCCAAGTTGGGTAGCCAACCCCGTTCTGGTAAAGAAGGCCAATGGCAAGTGGCACATGTGTGTCGACTACACCGACATGAACCGGGCCTGCCCAAAAGACTACTTCCCACTACCCAGAATCGACCACTTGGTAGACGCGACCTCAGGGTACGAGTTGTTGAGCTTCTTAGATGCCTATTCGGGCTACAACCAAGTTAGAATGGATTTGGCCGACGAGGGAAAGACCTCGTTCATCACAGAGTTCGGCCTATACTGTTACAAGGTTATGCCATTCGGATTAAAAAATGCTGGGGCAACCTTTCAAAGGCTTGTGAATAAGTTGTTTCAACACTTAATTGGCATGAAGATAGAGTGATATGTATACGACATGGTCGTCAAGACACAGTTCTCGCACGAATTAATACACGATTTGTGTTCTGTATTTCAAATCCTGAGACAATTCAAATTCGGTGTCACCTCGGGCAAGTTCCTAGGGCACATCATTAACCGGTGCGGCATTGAGGCCAACCCAGACAAGATTAAGGCAATCATAGACATGAGACCGCCCCAGAAATTGAAGGAGGTCCAAAGGTTAAATGGTCGCATAGCCACCCTGGGCCACTTTATGTCCAAGTCAGCAGACCGCTGCCTGTCTTTCTTTAAGGCTATTAAAGGCAAAGGGTTCAAATGGACCCCAGACTGCAAACTCGCGTTCGACGAGCTCAAGAAATACCTTGCTAGTGTGTCGGTCTTAAATCAGGCCCGAGGAGGGCGATGTCTTAGAACTATACCTCTCAGTAAGCGACGAGGTGGTCAGTTCGGTACTAATAAAAGAAGTAGATCGGGTCCAACGACCCATCTATTATGTTAGTAAAATTTTGCAGGGAGCAGAGACGAGATACCCACAGATAGAAAAGTTGGCATACGCACTGATAATTGCAGCTCAGAAACTCCGCCCATATTTCCAGGCTCACACTGTCATCATCTTGAACGACAAACCTCTAAGGCAAGTCTTACTCAAGCCCGAGGTCTCTGGTCGGTTAACGAAGTGGGCCATCAAACTCAATGAATACGACCTTTAGTACAAGCCCCGGACTGCCATCAAAGCGCAAGCCTTGGCAGACTTTGTTGCAGAATGCACATTCACCTCCGATCTAGCCCGGTCGAGCATGAGGCTCCTAGTTCGGGTGAGCTCGGTGCTCCCAAGCAGGTTGAGTCCAAGCACCGTGAGGTTGCACCCAGTTCGGTATCTCTCCTGGTTAGGCCGAGTGCAAACGGGGATGAGGAGCCCTGGATCCTTCACATAGATGGCTCCTCAAATCAGCAGGGTAGCGGAGCCAGTGTAGTTCTTCGCGACCCGAGTGGCATAAAACTGGAGTACACACTACGCTTTGAGTTTGTAGCATCCAACAATGAGGTGAAATACGAAGCATTGATAGCCGGGCTAGCCCTAGTGCAAGAAGTAAGAGTGAAGCACATAGTTATCTGCAGCGATTCCCAGCTTGTGGTCAACCAGGTTACGGGCGAATACGAAGCACGCGAGCTAACTATGATCGCCTACTTGGCAAAGGTAAAGGAGGCTCTGCTCAACTTCCAGTCACACTTCATCAAGCAAATCCCAAGGTCAGAGAACACTGAGGCCGACGCCCTGTCTCGGTTAGCCAGCACCAGTCACAACGTCATGAGAACCGTGTACATAGAGGACTTACCTCGGCCTAGGGTTCTTGAGGGGGTAGAGGAGGTCGCTCCCGTCCTTGAAGCAGAGCCGAGCTGGATTGACCCACTCGCGAGCTTCTTGCTAGACGGGGCCCTCCTTGCAGATCACAATACAGCCAGAAGGGTGCAGCGCCAGGCAGCCAAATATGTCATAATAGACGAACGGTTGTACCGACGATAAGAGGGTGGAAAGGTAGGCGCAGCTTGGCAACGAGTTGCTCCTGGAATATCACGATCTCGTCCGGACCGTGTTCCCAAGGGAAGTCGCCCGAGGGTATAAAATAAGTATACTCCCAGGGCAGGTTGAACTGGATGATAAGGGAGTAAAGCCCCTCAGGCGTCATGGTTGAGGACCTGAATTTGTCTAACGTCCGACCTCAACGGGAGGAGGACACCAAACTACCCGAGGCGACTCGACCTACGGGTTCGAACTCTTCCTCGAGCTCTCCCTCGAGCTTTACCTCAAGCTCTGCCTCGGGCTCACTAAGGCTATCGGAGGCCTCAGCTCGGTTCGTGGAACCTGCACCTGACCCTCTCAAGAAGTTGTCTAAGCTGTCTGAGCTAGACACCGGGAGGAGAGAAAAACCAGGAAGAAAGTACTGACTCACCCGGAAAAAGCTATGGACTACGGAAGGTTGACGTGAGCTAAAACTTGGACGCGAGCTCAAGAAGCGAATGCAGGAGAATGGCGATGGAAAGCGACTGGGGGTCCCCCACTATTTATACCCACAGTGACCGAAAACCGACGGCTTTGATCGAGGCAAATCCAACGGCTCACGATCAAGCTGACCGCACGCCTCCTAAGACCTAGACGTGATTGGCCGCACATCTTTGGAAACTGAAGCGGTGCCGGCGCACGTCTCCCAACATTGAAGGCAGTAGTGGCGTGTTTTTTTGAATTTGAAATAACGCCCGCCGTCATGTCTCCCAGCATTTAAAGACGGATTGACACGTTTTCTGACTTTTTGGTGCTCGAGGAATCCGAAAATCTCTTGACGTACTCACACTTCACGCCATCAGTCAACCGATTTGAAGTACGGGTCAAATCCACCCGTCACCTCGCAAACCTTGCCCTAGCGCAAGGAGTGGGGGGCAATTGATTGAGGGAGATTTGGCCCGACCTCTTGGCCACCCAACACGTGGAAGCAATCGAGGGTGACCTGGTAGGAGCGGCAGCTCGGCACGGCAATGTGCTCAAGGCACGAGCTTCGAGAAGAGGAATCTGTAGTCCGAGCTCCCCAAAAAGAGCTCAAACTCTCCCTTTGACCCCGAGCCTTACGAGGAAAGCAAAGGGCAACAACCCGAACTAGCCCACCCCAGGGCAGTTCGGACCACACTTCTATCCGAACTCAAGACTTCACCTCGCACACCACTTCGGCACTTCGTCTCCAGGCCGCCGAACTGAACAACCGTACCTAACACCAAAGGAGTTCGTATCCTGAGGCGGCGCACCTGACTGACTTAGGGTCTGATGCTTGACAGCCGCACTTCAACAGCCACCTGCCACCGCCACCTCCAGTTACAGAGACGGCTCCGACAAAGAGAGCAGTGGCGGTTATCTACCCCAACAGAGGTGATGACACCCGAACTGGCAGAAGTGTAGAGGTAATGATACCCGACCTAACAGGAGCTTGGGAGTGAGTGCACGAAGTGGTTATAAAAGGCCCTCTTCCCCCCAAGAATGGAGGTACGTGATAACTTTGCGCCATCTGGTTTTTTATCTTGCCTTTGAGAAAATACTAACTTGAGCTTTGGAGCATTCCCACTGGATTCCTCCCCGGAGACTACTCGCTTTCTTCCCCATTTCAGGCACCTCTTGCTCCAGTCAGAGGCAAGATTGTTGACAGCTAGGACTGACCGGATTGTGCTCCATCACTTCAGGAGGTAAAGGAGATGCAAGCAAACCCTTCTGATATATTTGAGTGGCAGTTCGCAATCAGAGGTCCCCGTGACACAGAGTTCGAGGGAGGAATCTATCACGGATGGATCCATTTGCCAGCAGAATATCCATTCCAACCTCCTGCATTTATGTTGTTAACTCCTAATGGTTGTTTTGAAACATAGACGAAGATTTGTCTAAGCATATCCAATTATCATCCGGAGCATTGGCTGCCATCTTGGAGCGTGAGAACTGTTTTGGTAGCATTGATTGCATTCATGCCCACCAACCCAGATGATGTACTGGGCTCATTGGATTACAAGAAGGAAGAAAGACGTGCATTAGCCATCAAATTTCGTGAAGGAGCCCCTTGATTTGGAACTCTAGAACGTCAGAAATTGATTGATGAGATTCACCAGTGTATGTTAAGCAAGGCACCACCAATTCTGCAATTAAATGTCCCGCAGGCCTTGAATGAAGAAGAATCAACCGAGAAAGAAGCAGAGGCAGAGGGTAGCCCGCAAAATTCTGGAGTGCAAAGCTTGTCCTTTGCCGGTACCTAACAATCGGTGTTGTTGCTACTAATCTCCAGAGGTGTTGGAACGTAGACCTCTTGCTCCTATTTCGTTGCTCTGATACCATGTAAAACTAGAGCTTTTCTGGTGTATACTTTTCTGTATTTTATTCATTGAGAATTTAAGTATATATATACATGAATACAACCACCGAATCTCCTAAGCTTATGGCAACTAGAACTCCTATCTTTCCTATCTTATCTGAACTATTCATGATAAGGAAATGATAAGAAGGTATATACAAATAAGATAATACTGAACTGACTCCTAATCCTAACACTCTTCAATGGCCTCTTCACCAGTTGGGTGTTGAATGTGCATTTCTCCACAGTGATATTCAGGAAGAAGTCTATATGGCTCAACCTCCAAGCTATACAGATCCTTTACGACCTACATATGTTTGCAAGATGTAGAAGTCCATCTATAGCTTACAACAAGCACCGCGAGCCTGGTATAAGAAATTCAGTTCTACACTTTTAGATTTTGGCTTCTCCATCTCTACTTTTGATTCTTCCCTCTTTATTTACCAGCGTGGGCATGATATCATCCTCCTCTTATTGTATGTTGATGATATCATCATCATGGGCAGCAACTTTACACTAATTTCTACACTCATTGTGTTTCTTAACACCAATTTCAAGATGAAAGACTTGGGCCCGTTGTCCTATATTTTTTGGGTGTTCATGTTAATCGTACTCCCCACGACCTATTTCTTAATCAGTCCAAATACATTATGGATCTCTTGGATTGTGCAAATATGGGGGGCTGTAAACCTACACCCTCACCCACTTCTTCCTTCCCAATTACACATGATGACAGTCCATTGTTGCATGATCCTTTACATATCGAAGCCTGGATGGAGATCTTCAATATGTCACCCTAACTAGGCTGGACATTGCGTTTGCTGTTAATCAGGCATGCCAACATTTACACTCATCCACTGAGGCCCGTTATACTACTGTGAAAAGAATATAATTCCGAGGTACCTGAAAGGCACCATCACCACTGGATTACATCTTCAACCTGACCCACTGAAGTTTAGTCACTTTGTACGTGAACAAGTGCTTCGTAAATTTCTCCAGGTTCATCATGTGTCTTCTATAGACCAGGCTGTCGATTTATTTCCACGTTGAACATTAGTCCACCCCCTGTTCAGCTTGAGGGGGGGATGATAACATAGTCCTACTTGGCTTCTTCTTATCCATTCAATTCTATCAGTTATACTATAACTACCACTGTAATTATTTTCAAAACACGTGTACTGTGGTTATTGTAACTGTAGTTATCTTGTAAGTTATAAATTCAATTCTTGATCAACCCAGATGTGTGACGGATGAACTTTCTAAAATTGTCTTTTTTGTTTGAATGTTTAATACTTGTTCACTCTAAAAAGAACTTGCTTATGAAGAAGAGATCCGGAGATTTGCAAGGCAGGGCATCGGAGCTTCAGTAGACACTAAAGAAGGATAAGAGACAAGTCAGAGTTCAAGCCCTCAAGGAGTTGCAACAGGTCATAGCCGCCTATGAATCTGATGCTACCCGCTGAGATTTCTTTGACGGTACATTTTGAATGAGGGGTCCATCAAAACCAATGGAATTGGATAGAGTGTGGCACATCTTTTCAATGATTTAATCCCTTTATTATTTATTTAGCATTTTGATCCTGAAAAAATAAATAAATAAAATGATTGAGAAAGAAAAATTAGATGACACCCAAAAGATATTTATGTTTTTTCACATGTCATTTAAAGGCTGATGGTGGTAGGTATTAAATTGTCATGTTCTAAAAATTTTGGTACTGAATTGACAAATTTAAAAATTCAGAGACCAAAGGAACACAAAGCCCAAAGCACAGGATACTACCCCAAATAATTGGCAGTCCAGTGGCCTATTAAACTTATGAATTTTGACCCGCTCATGAAGTCTTGAACCACACAGATACATGATCTGACCCCATGTGATGAGCGATGACCGATGAGGAGAGCCATGGGGCCACAAACTATCACTAGCACTGATAGATAGAGATTACAGAAGAGATAAGGTGGTTGGGTATTGGGGTCTTTATTTCTTGCTTTGTTGTATGTAGGATTGGAGATTAGAACGAAAGGAAAATCGAGTGAGGTGATACCCATAGAGGAATGAGATTAGAGCAAACAAAACGGGGAGAATGCTATTTCGTGTGGCAATTCCATTTCCACCAACATCATCAGCTTTGTCTCATCAAATACACCCTTATTTTTCCCATATTAGAATGTCTAGGAATGTTGTGGGTGCAAACAACACCGTGATGAAGACCAATTCGATTGCGCCTCTTACTACTATCACCAGAGCAATAAGCAGCTGCTATAATACGACTACGAGAGCTACCGGCACCATTCTTGCAGCGGCGTTAATCTTCTCGGTTGCTGCAGTCGAACCACAACAACAATCTCAGTTGGATACTCTGTCCAATATCCCACAGATCCTTTCCGGCGAATGTGCTTCTCCTACCGACTGTAAGAAAGCGAGGATTCAACGGCCAAAGTCGAGGAAGGCAGAGGCATGTACCACCAAGTGCGTCACAACTTGCATCCGAGGTGGTGCTGGCTCCCCTGGCGAAGGTCCTCTCAACGCCAGAGGGTAACAATTAATAATCATCCCTCTTCTCTTTCTCTTTCTTCTTCTCATTTCAATTGCTGCCCGATAGGATAAGGCTCATGCATGTTCAACCAATCCAATTCATATCATATATTCAGATGACACTTAGAAATGGGCTGGGTTGCCTTATGAGTCTGTTCTAAAATCTGGTCCTAAAAGCCCAAGCCCAACTGGTTCTTTCAGGCCAGGCATGATTGCTAGTATGTTTATTCATTCATTGGGAAATGGGAATGACCTTGCTGCTGAGTGCTGGTGGAATTGATTTAAGACCCTACAGGAAACAGAAGGCACTAATCTCCCACCTATTATATATTAACCTACCTTTTATTATTATTGATTCCACAACCTCTACGTGTGGTCATTATTATTGATTCCACAGCCTGTTATACAGCTAAAGAGTTCAGCTAATTAATCCAATTTCTCAGCATCAATCATTAAAAGAACCCACAGTCGCCTTAAGAGGTTGCATTTGGTATTTCTTATTTTAAGGATTTATCTCTTTTTTATACTTAAAATGTCTTATAAATAATAAAATTTTAACTACAAAAAAGAAATAAAAACTGCCAAATGCAGCTTAAAACTTGTTCCCTTTTAATTCCACCACTTCAGGTGTCATCAAACGGCGCCTTTTAAGTGTTTAAACGGTTGGGCCTTACATATTCAGAAGATTCCTAGATAAGGAATGATTCAAATCAGACATGGATGACAAGTTATGGAGAGAACTTTAATTCCCTTCACGACCTGAAGTTTTTTTTTTTTTGCCACGTGGATGGATGTCATGGCTACAGCAAACCATCTATGACTATGGGGCCAATTTGGGCCCCCAAGCCCATTTGCTACAGGGATCTCCCTGTATGGCCCGTTTGCCCATATGAAGGCCCCTGCTTCAGCGTATCAGGTGAAAGAGAACCTGATATACATAAATAATGTCCTTAAGGTTTCATTAAAATTTGTCTTCCTCTTTGTTGTAGGCCCATTGTAGTCTTCAAGCAAGGGTTTCGAAGTCGCCGGTACTGGTAAGTTCATTGCTTTCATGAAGAGAAAAGTTTCTTTCGCAAATAATTTTCTCAGACTAAGGCCCCATTTGGTTTGTGGGAATAAGGGTCTAGAATCGGAATCAGAATGGGCTATTCCGATTCCAATTGTTTGGTTGGGCGGAATTAGAATCTCATTCTCATTCCTGTTGGAATGGCATTTCCCCATTTAAGAGAATGGCCATTTTCTGCTTTTCCCTTCGGAATGAAATCCTATTTTTACTGATTTTAATCCCTATTCCCAATCTGTCTGAACCAAACAAACTATGGAAGTGGACTATTCTAATTCCGATTCCAGAAGATTTTGATTCCAATTCCAATTCAGATTCCATTTATAGACCAAACGGACCCTAAGTATTGTGTTATCTTTGCTATTTCTTAGTTGATCAATACCTATAATATTAAATTTGATGAAAAGTACGGGTGATCAATACCATCCATGCATCTTTCTAATTAAAAGTGACTGTCTTATGCATGTGATGTGATAACTGATAAGACACATTTCTCAAAAATTTGTATTAATTAATTCAAACCTTGCACCTAAAAATGGTTAAAATGGCAATGATACCAAACAATACTCTAAGCAAATAATATAAATCATTACATGTAGACATATGTTTAGTTATAGATAAACAGTTAGCTTTCTAGGCTAATTCTTTTATTTGTCTCATGCTTTGCACAGCTTGGTCGAGTGCTCCGACATATGTAATCTAATCAAAGATGGTGAAGACGGACCATAAATTGATTTTTTTTTTTTTTTTGGTTTATTACTTTCAAACATTTAAAGTTATCCATTCATGTTTGTCCAATGACATAGTATATATGTATACTTGAAATTCAAGTGTATTTCACTAATGAGGTGTAAAGACATTCTTTTTTACTAACAAACAAACAGCCATTTTATAGGTGCAAGTTTTCTCCCCTTTCATAACTTATTGCATTGCCAAGATAAAGTTGGAACTTGGAAGCTAGTAGCTAGCCAATCAGAGGGCATAGTTGAGGTTGGGGATTTTGGGGAATCTTTGTTTAGACTGTGGAGATGAGGATCATTATACCCAATGTTGGTCTTACGTATCTGGGGCCGTGAGAATGATAGACTGGATATGATTTTAATCTTTGGCATTTTTTTTCACACAAAATTGCTGTCCTCTAATTCAAACATGTATTCTCACACTTTTTTTTATAGATAGGAAAAATGTATTTTCACACTTGCCAGAGTAAATGGCCCTATAAAGTGGAATACTGCTTTACTTTGATTGCATATTGAGAGGATGCAGCTTCATTTGAATAAAAAAAATCACATGTTGACACATAATCTAAAGCCTAAGTCTGCGTTTGGAAACAATACAAATAGTGTAAATTTCGACTCAAGGTAAATTTGCACTCTGGTTCATTTTGCCTGTGTTTGGCAACATTACATTTTTGCATTGACAAATGACAGATCAATGCATATTTACATTGATAATAAGATGTAAAAGTACATCAATAAAAAAGAAGTAAATTTGGATACAGGTGGGCTTTTGATAAAAAAAAGCATTTGCTTTATTGGAATTCGTATTTTCAGCCATTACAACTAAAAGCCTAGTTGGTAAGAACTAAGAAGGTAAATTTGTCAATGTAAAACTAACCCAACTTTGCAATTTATATAAAGACTGCATTTGGTTGCAATGCAAATGCAAATATGTACACTACATATTTACCCATTTTCCAGTTCATGAATGCAAATACGGTTCATATTTTAAACCATTTTTGCATTCATCTTCTTCGTTTGAAATCAGTGCAACTTGGGTAACTTGGCTTGGATTTGGGGTCGTAGAATGGGCTTAAGCCCATAGCCTAGGCTTTTAAATTAGGGGTGAAACTTGGGCAGGCCCAACCCAACCCGAGTGTGTTAAATTTAAGCTCGGGCTGGGCTCTGATCATTCTGTTTTTACTTCAGGCTCAGTCACTACTTATAGCTGATTGGGTCGGGCCCGGGGTTATCTAAGCCTGACCCAATCCGCCCAACTTGCACCCCTAATGAATGGCGGTATACGATCTCTAATACTAGTTTGGTTTATAATAGTAATATTGATCCTTGGAGTAAAGAAAAATGTGCCATTTTATTATGGTTTATTTGGAAAAATAGAAATGAATATCTATTTCATAACTGTTGCACCCCCTCCCATTCTGATTGAGAAAGCTACTAATTTTGTCTTGGATATCAATCTAGCATTAGCAGAGATTCAAAGTGTTAAACAAAGGGATCTGGTTCAATGGAAATTACTTGAGGAGGGATTAGTTAAAGTTAATTTTGATGCATCTTGCAACTCCGATGGTTTTTATTATATTGCTTGTATTGCAAGAGACAATCTTGGTATGGTTTTAGATTTGAAACACTATTGTATTGGCAAGGCATCAATTAACCATGTTTGAGGCCTGAGCTGCATGGGAAACGGGAAACCCATAATGTTGATTTGAATTCTAGGGACTTCAAGATTATTATTGATGGTAATTTGAAGATCGTCGTTAATTGGCTAAATAAGACTATGGATCCGCTATGGAATTTGAAGACAATTGTCGAGGAGTGTTTGCAAGTGAATGCTCTTCTGGATTGTGGTTATTGCTACTAGCAATAACTCATGCAACTTCTTTCAACCTGGTTCTTGATGCTTCTAATTCCTTCCTTGGGCTTTAGCTTACATTTGTTTTTGCTACTACAAGTCAGAGACGGGCGATGGAGAAAATGATCGTTGCAAATCCTGACGATAATTTTGCATGTAAATCTTGAACATGTGATATTGTAGTGGAAACATCGAGGACCGAAGAAGGGGAAGAGTGAGAGAATAGAGACTCTAAATCCTCTAATACACAACTATGACATGAAACCTACCGCTGAGGCCTATGGGCCAACTCAAGGAAGAATGCGTTCCAAGTTTCGAATCTTCTACAATGATAATGTTGAAGTCTTGCTCTTTCTATAGAATGTAATCTCTCTCTCTCTCAACAAAACAACGCTGGATCTGTGGTGCTTGGGCACACACTGGGGGAGAGAATTTCTGGCTATGGTCGGAGGCTTAGGGAAGAGTAGCTTAATTCTTCCGTATTGTCCACGCCTTCTCTCTTTCCAATTTTGCATCATCCTCTTCATTGTCATCTGAAAACCACACCTCCTCTAGATCTAGATCTGCTGTTGCAATCAATGGCGGAGACACCACGCTGAAAACCCCTTCACAGCTACAAGGGCACAAGATAGCCTTGTTTTACCTTACAAAATTCCTTCTCAGCAAGGGCTATGAGGTTCATGGCCTCATCCACTTCTCTTCTAACTTCAATACTAGTGCATCAATCACATCTACATTGATCCCCATAGTTCCCATAAGGCACACATGAAGCTACACTATGCCGACTTAATCGACGCCTCCTCTCTTCGCCACTGTCTCAACATCATCCTTCCCAACGAGATCTATAACCTCACCATCCACTTGAATGATCGACTCTGAGATGTATTTGAGCTAGCCATGAGATGCTACAACAGGGGGTTCAGCCGATTCAATCTAAATTTGTTTGTCTTTAGAGGGCAACATCTATCGGGAAATGATCATCAATAAATCAAGAGAGACTAATCTTTAAGGGGTGGAGACATTGTGCGAACGCACTAGAGAATGACGACCTGACGACCGGGGGGGGGAACTATGTGAACACACTAGAGAATGATGAACACGCGAGAGAATGATCAACGTCCACTACTACCACTCCTCTGCTCTCGTTAGAGAGAATGACAAAAGGAAACTCTAGGGAGGAAGAGGAAGATGGAAGAGAGGAAGGGGTCTAGAGAGAGATAACTAACGTGATGGAATAGAGAGAAGTCAGAGGGAAGGGGATTCTTGTTGTCATCACTTTGTTCTTCGTCTCAAGATGGAAGGCGGTGAATAGTAACCTTTCGCTCCCTATTTAAATACTATTTTATTTTCATTTTGAATTATTATTAATTTCTTTATTCTTAATAATTTGTTTTCAAAGATGGAAATTGATGTTGGGCTCCTCTATTCCTATTGATTGTACCAAATTGTTTTTGGAATCGGCTTCTTTTGCAGGTTTCACTAGATCACCATTCACCCAAGTCCACCCGCAACTCTCCACTCAAACCTTGCTTTTGTTTGCCATGGCCAAACATGGCTTGGAGGTTGCGATCAGAGACATTGAACAGATTGAGGTGAAGGGGGTTGAGCAACAATGGTGGTGCTCAAGAAATGGAACCAGGTATTGGGAGAAACTTGGCGTTTAAAGGACTTGGGCGAGGATCCCTCACCGGTGAGGGCGATAGAGACAAAGATGGAGATGGAGTGGACGTAGATAAAAGTTATTTTGGGAACTTTTGTAAAATATATCAATCATTTGATGGAAAGTGATGGAAAGTTAATGGTAAGGAAGGTTTTAAACGATTGTCAGAAAAATTAGAGGGTACTCCAATACAATATGTAAACAGTAAGTATAGAGTTGGGCCCCAATTAACATGTGAAGCCCATTTTGGGAAATTTTCAAGAAGCTCCAAATGGAGCATTTCATTTTTTTTTCAACTTGTGGAAGGGCACATCTTAACCAAATGGTCTTCACAAGATTTTTTAAAAAGAATTGCAAAAAAACCCCTTAATTAATTAACTAAATCATAAGGATAGTTTAAGAAATTTAAACATAATAATTAGGTTAATTAATTAAGTTCATTAGATTATTTAACTTTCAGGTATAAAACTATTTAGCAATTAAAATTATCCGTAAGGTTTGAAACACTACTTAAAATTACACCTGAAAGTTTTGGAAATTCCAATTCCCTTAAATCTAAAAGGACTATTTTACCCTTAATTGTTTAAATTTTCAAAACATACATTCTTTCATGCCCTCTCATTCTTGCTCCGTTTTCAAACATAGACGATCGAAAATGAGTGGTGGTGACTGAGCGCTCACACACTCTTTCTTTCTCTCTCTCTCCCGATCTCCTCTCCTTTGTTTTACCACCACAAGTAACCTAAAAACAGAACAACGAAACTCTTTCTACCATCTTGGTTATATGTGCCAAGCCATCATTTTGGCCGTGGTCGTTGTAGTAGTCATCCTTGAAATCGAAATCGAAATCGACAGGTGGATTGATAAATAGGATATAAAACCTGGGTGATGTTGAGAAAAGGGGAAGAGCGGTGTCTCGTCAAGGAGAGCACCTGCTCCTTGCAACGAATGGAATCGTGAGCAATACTGTTGCGTAGGCTCTTGCATTGATGTAGTAGTTGGGTAGGATGTGAAGGTCCATCATAAGCCCTCATTTGAGTAATCCACTTCCCTGGCCCATAACAAGGCTCGACGCAATAAATCCCATGCTCCGAAACCCAAACTTGTTTTCTTCTTCGCCATTTTCAAGTAGGTTTTAGTGTCAAAAACAATAGCAGTTGTAAAAGATGAAGCTACGTGACAATCTGGTTCAAAGCTGCTTAATGGAGAACCACAGGTGCTATATATGATTTGATTAAGATAACTGGGCTCCGTTTGTGGTGGGGATGAGTTGTAGAGAGCTGTAGCGGTGATTGAATGGTTTGACCGCAAAGGATAGTGGGGAAGATTTGGTCGAATTTGGGCTAATTAAGATCGCCATCTAGGGTTATTTGTTTATCTGTATTTTCGATTTTACTTAAAGACTTGGGTTCCTTGTGCGATATTTCATTGAACATATGCTTGGCTTACCTAGGCGTCGTTGGGCGGGTTCCTCTTGGAACCTCTCCTACTCAAAGACTTGGGCTAAAGTAGCCCAAGTGTAATAAAATAAAGTAAGGATAGGGCAAAGTTGGGTTTTTGAAAAATTAAATGGGTCATATGATATATCACATGTATGCAGTATCTGACGGTCAACTAAGGGAAGGGTCCTTCAAATCATATTTCTGAAAGTTTAGGGATAATTAAAAATATGGTTTTAAAGTTGAGGATTACTCTAAGTAAATTAAAGTAAATGTAATAGCTCAAGTAATTATCCCAAACTTTTATTAAGTAACTTTTTCTTAAGTGCCAATGCACGTCTTGAAATAGAATAAAAAGACAGAGCTTACTGTTGAAAAGTAAGAGTGATAATTTTGTAATTTTTTTTTTATATTTTGTCTTTTGTATTTAGTGGGTTGCATTGGAACTTGCAAGCTGAAAGTTCTAGACAATAAAAGTAAAACTCCCCGTTTTATATCAACATCTTGTGACAAAAAAACAAGAAGACAAGAATAAACCGTAAGTTGGCTTTTCATATTCTTCGCTTATTTTCTTCATTCCATATTCATTTCTCTTTTATAGATTTTTTGGTTCTTCATTTGATTTTTATCAACCTAGTTCCGTTAGTTCAACAAACTTTTGTTATCGAGCAAAGATCCATTCAACCATTTAGATGTAAAACTAAAACCTTTTATGGCATTAAGTTCCAAGAGCTTTGTTTTAAATCATTTTCAAAAGATTCTACTTTCTGTTTTTTTATGGAGAAAACCATCATTATTGGAGCATACAGATGAGAACATTTTTCATCTCCAAAGAGATTTGGGAGTTAGTAGAAGGATGCGAATAACCAAAAAATCGTAAGCAACTTGTAACATGGACTGAAGACAAGAAGGAATATAATACAAAGAAAATAGAAAAGATGATGATAGAACCCTATACCATATTCAACAAGTAGTAAGATGATCTTTCCAAGAATAATGGCTGCCAAAAGCTCAAAGGAAGCATGAGATATTCTCAAAAATGAATTTAAGGGCACCAAAAAGGTAACATCCATAAAACTTCAAATTCATTGAAGAGATTTTGATAATATTATGATGAAAGTAAATTTGTTCAAGGGTTCTTTTTCAAGTTGTTGGTTTTGTAAATCAAATCAGAACATAAGGAGATGTTATCTCGTATGGAGATATTATCTCAGATGAAAAAATTATAAAAAATGTTCTAAGGAGTTTACTAGTTAAATTTTATCATGTGATGGCTGCCATTGAAGAAGCCAAAGAAATAGATCGTATGGAAGAAGAGGTGAAAAACAAAACAATGATTGTTTTATTTGCAAGAAATATAATCATTTGCCCTAAGATTGTTATTTCAAATGTTAAAAATGCAAAAAACATGTTCATGCCGCAAAAAATTACAGATTTAAGAAAAAAGAACAAGCCCACTATACAGAAAATGATGATTTAGAAGATCATCTATTTTACTCTTATATGAATACCCAACAAGAGCCAAATGAAGTTTGGTATTTGGATAGTGGTTGTAGTAACTACATAACAGGAAACAAAGAATGTTTTCTTGAGTTAAATGAAAGTGAAGCTTGGAGATGGCAAACTTCAAAGTGTTGAAGGAAAGGGTGTTATTGCAGTCTAGATTGTGCAAGGTAATTCTAAACTCATTTTTTATGTTTTTTATATTCCTGGTTTGACTCAAAATTTACTTAGTGTTGGACAATTTATACAAAAAGGTTATGAGGTGTACTTTGGCAATGATAAATGTGTAATAACTGATAAGAAGAAAGGTCCAATCATTACTAATGTAAAAATGGTTGCAAACAAAGTGTTTCCATTAACTATGTTTTATGATGTGAGCTATGAGCTGAAAAGTGAAAAGTTGGATGAATCCATGTTATGACACCTAAGATATAGACACTTGAATTTCAAAAGTCTCTCATTGTTAAATAATAAGAGTATGATGATTGGACTTGCTCAAATTGATAGAGAACATAAAGTATGTGAAGGTTGTGTCAATGGGAAACATCATAGACTAACATTTTTAGAGAGATCCTAGCATTTAAAGACACCATTGGAGCTTATTCATGCTGATATTTGTGGTTCCATAAGGGTACCTTCCTTCAACAACAAGAGGTACTTCATTCTCTTTGTTGATGAGCTTCTAGAATGATGTGGGTATATTTCTTAGATACAAAATCACAAGCATTGCCTACGTTTATTCATACAAAGTTTTCATTGAAAAGCAAAGTGACACAAATTAAAAGTTAAGGACTGATAGGGGAAAAGAGTTTACGTTGAGATAATTTAGGAAGTTTTGTAAATAACAAGGCATCAAAAGAAAGTTAACGGTAAGACATACCCCACAACAAAATGGAGTAGTTGAAAGAAAAAATAGAACCATTGTAAAAATGGCACAAAACATGATGCAAGGTAAAAATATTTCAAAAAATTTTTTGCTGAAGCTGTTCATATTTGATGTCCACATATTAAATTACTCTCCCACCAAATCCGTGCAAAATAAAACACTTTTTGAAGCATGGCACAAAAAGAAGTCTACTATTAACTCATTCCAAGTGTTTGGTTGCATTGCTTATGCTCACATTTCTTCAAAGAACAAAAGGAAGTTTAATGGCAAAGGTGAGAAATGTGTTTCCTTGGTTATAGTGATGAATCCAAAGGTTATAGATTGTTGAATCAAAGTACAAATGAATTGGTAATTTCAAGAGATGTGATATTTGATGAAGAAGGGGGCATGGAACTTTGAAGAAAATTCCTCACAAACAAATAAATATGTTATAGAAGATGAAGAAAAAAGTGATGTCCAATGAACATGAGCATGATACAATTACATCAAATGCAAAGCCAACAAACTTAAGAAGATCAAGCCCAACAAGTTTCAGTCCAAGAATGGATCCCTCAAGTTCAAGAAACAAAGATCCATGGAAAGTAAGCCCAAGTGATGTAAATAAGGATACTCCACCAAAAAAGGCATGTTCACTTTAATAAACCTTTGATTCCTATAATGTTGCATTTCTTGCACTAGAACCATAAAGTTTGAAAAAGAAGAAGTTTAGGTGAAAACTATAGATGAAGAATAAAAATGATAGAGAAGAACAAGACATGAAAATTGGTTAATGAATCAAAAGAAAAAAAGAAGTAATTGGATTGAAATGAATTTACAACACAAAGTTCAATGAAAATGGCTTAATCCAAAAGCACAAAGCAAGGCTAGTAGTTAAAGGCTATACCCAACAGTCGGGAGTAGATTTTCATGAGACTGTTGCATTAGTTGCACAAGAATGGAAACAATTAGAATTGTGTTTGCACTTGCTGCTCAACTAAAATTGTTTCAATTTTACATGAAATCAATCTTCCTAAATGGAGATTTAGAAAAATTTTATGTTGAACAACCACAAGGATATGTGATATAAGTAAAAGAGGACAAGGTGTACAAGCTTCGAAAAGCTTTATATGGCTTAAAGAAAGCACCTCGGGAATGGAATAGCAAGATAGATAAATACTTCGGTAAAAATGATTTGAAAAAAGTCCAAATGAGCCATCACTCTATGTCAAAAAGGAATATATGCATGATTTTATTTTTGTTTGTCTTTTTGTTGATGATTTGATTTATACAAGTAACAACCCAAAATTGTTGAATGAATTCTAATTAGCAATGACCAAGAAATATGATATGACTGATTTGGGATTAATGAGATATTTTCTTGGGATTCAAGTGAAGCAAAGAAAATGTGAAATTATTATGTCCCAAGAGAAGTATGTTGATGATTTGTTAAAAGATTTCAGATGTCATCATGTAAATCTCCAGTTACTCCTATGATTGTCAATGAAAAGTTGTCAAAGGAGGATAGAGTAAAATTAGTAGATGCATTAATCTATAAAAGCTTTGTTGGTTTTTTGATTTATCTCACCAATACGAAGCCAAATATTGCTTTTGCTGTGAGTATTGTTTCAAGAATCAAGATACATGAACAAGCCAAGTTCATTTTGAGCAGCAAAGAGAATACTTTGATATGTGAAAGGAACTAAGGGTCCATTTGGTTTGCAGGAATAGGGGTCTGAAACCAGAATCAGAATGGGCTATTCCGATTCCAACTGTTTGGTTGGGCAGAATTAGAATCATATTCTCATTCCTGCTGATTTTAATTCCCATCCCCATTCTTGTCTAAACCAAACGGACTATGGGAATGGACCATTCCGATTCCGAAGGATTTCGATTCCGATTCCGACTATGAACCAAACGGATCCTAAGAATTTTGGGCTGAAATATAAAAGTGAAAATGAATCCAAGCTCAAGCTAGTTGGATTTCCGGACAGTGATTAGGCTTATCCCATAGATGATCAAAAAAGTACAACTGGATATGTTTTTTCTTTGATAAGTAAAATGATTTATTGGTCATCCAAGAAACAAAATAATGTGCCACTCTCTTCAGTAAAAGCAAAATACATTTAAGCCACTAATGCATCTTGTGAATCAATTTGGCTTAGAAGATTTTTGGAAGACGTTCAATTTGTGCAAAATGGCCCAACTACAATCTACTATGACAACACTTCAACTATTGCAATGACCAAAACATATTGAGCTGAGACACCAATTCATAGAGAGTTAACTCGGAAAGGAGAGATTGTAAAACTGAAGATCAATTTGTTGATTTCTTCACAAACCTATAGCTTCTAAAATGTTTATGCCTTTTAGATCTCTAATGAAAATTACAAATTAAGAGGGGATGTTGATGGAAAGTAAGAGTGGTAATTTTGTAATTTTATTTTATATATTGTATTTTGTATTAAATGGGTTGCCTTGCGACTTGAGAGCTAAAAGTTCTAAACTGTAAAAGTAAAACCCCTTTTTATATCTTGTAGTAATCTAAACATTTTGTAACAGAGAACAAGAAACCAAGAACAAAATAAAACCCAGAAACTTAAGTTTGCTTTTCACATCTTCTTCTCTCTTATCTTCATTCTATATTAATTTTATCTTCTAGAGATTTTTTTTGTTCTTCCTTCCATTTTTACCACCACACTTCCGTTGCTCCAACACTTACAATGAGTTTTGGGCAAACAAGCCAAGTATAGATTCTTGAGGAAGATGTAGTAAATCGATCCAAAATATAAGCAACTTGATTTGCTGTCCGTCGAACACGAGTGATCGAGATGAAAGGGTAGGCTTGCCAAAATTTGCAGTCGTTGTATGTATGGCTCGAGAATAAATATGGTTTACTCTATGGTAACGGGCCACGATACCTACTCCGGCTGAACTGATCAGTCTCCACTAACAGCTCCGTCGACGTTCATCTTAAGCTGTACCCATCAGAGACTTCCGGATTGGCAACAACTTCTCAACTTCGAGATTGTGGGCTGGTGAGAATAGAGATTGGATCAAGTATTGATTGATGTTCAAATATCAATTTGTTCAAATAAACCATGCATAAGTGATAAGATTATTATGGTCGGTCTATGGATGCCTGCAACCGCATTAGGAGATTAGCTGATGAAGAAAGAAATGCCACGTGGAATTTAACCAGCTCATTAGGACCAAGTCAATCCTAATAATGGGAATATTGTTTCTTTTTCGATTAGCTGATAAAGAAAGAAATGCCACGTGGCAATCCATGACGAGTCATTTAAATTTCTAAATTCTCTGGTTTCAATTCAGGTTAGTTTGTTTGATTGGTCCTAATCTCCTATTGACCACCAACCTCTCGTGAGTCCAACTCCCCCAAAGAAAACATGAAGAAGAGAATCTGTTTTTACATAGGCATTCCTTCCTTGATGAAATCTTTTGCTTTTGTCTAATTTCTCTAGCTTCCCGTCATCCTCCTCCTCAAACAAGAGATGACGACGAGGAGGATGAGACCTTCAACCCCTTAGAAACCAAACCAAAGCGAAGAAGGATCAGATCATCAAACACATTTAGAATATATAGTTTTTCATTTCCCAGCTGAACTGGGTTAACGTTCTCAGCTCGCCTCATTAATTGCACCAACATCGATCAGAACCGAAGATTATTACATGCAGTCTACAGAGAATAGAGAAATTGAATTATTGAATTGAAGAAAGAAAGAAGGCAGGGGCCGGGTAAAAACAAAAAGGTAGTCAAGATGAACGACCTATTCTCTAGTTCGTTTAAGAAGTACACGGACCTGAAACAAGAGAACCAGTTCGACGACATGGAGGCTGGCGGAGATGCAAGCGGGGAGGGCGTCAATCTGGATAAATTCTTTGAAGATGTGGAGAATGTCAAAGAAGATATGAGGAATGTGGAGAAGCTGTACAAGAGGTTACAGGAATCCAACGAAGAAAGCAAGACTGTCCACAACGCCAAGACCATGAAGGACCTCCGATCCCGGATGGATAAAGACGTGGAACAGGTTTTGAAACAGGTAAAGGTTATCAAGGGGAAGCTAGAAGCACTTGAACGCTCCAATGTTGCTAATAGGAGTGTTCCAGGGTGTGGACCTGGGTCCTCCGCCGATCGAACACGGACGTCTGTGGTTGCTGGGCTTGGGAAGAAGCTGAAAGATATGATGGATGATTTCCAGGGATTCAGAGCAAAGATGACTGCCGAGTACAAGGAGACAGTGGAGCGTAGATACTTCACCATCACCGGCGAGAAGGCAGATGAAGAGACGATCGAAAACTTGATATCAAGCGGGGAAAGTGAGACGTTCCTACAAAAAGCCATACAAGATCAAGGGAGGGGCCAAATCCTTGACACCATCTCAGAAATCCAAGAGCGCCATGATGCTGTAAAGGAGATCGAGAAGAACTTGATTGAACTCCATCAAGTGTTTCTAGACATGGCTGCCTTGGTGGAAGCCCAGGGGCAGCAGCTCAATGATATCGAGAGCCATGTTGCCCATGCCAACTCATTCGTTCGACGAGGGACAGAACAACTCACAGTTGCAAGGGAGTACCAAAAGAGCTCAAGGAAGTGGACGTGCATTGCCATTAATCTTGGTATACTTCTCGTCATCCTCCTCATCTTACCATTGTTACCCACCATCATAACCCTTATGAAGTAGGAAATTAATATAAAAAGACAGACAGACAGACAGAGATAGAGAGTAAGACAGAATGACCTGTTTGTTTTAATTTTGGAATTCGGTAAGCAGTCTATCTCTTCTCTTCATCAGTTTCAGCTTCAGGGTTGGATAGTCCAATATAATCAGATCCTTTTAGGAATTTGGAAACATTTGTTAAATTTCCCTCGCAGAGGGAGCTTCTTCTTCAATGTACACCATGACATAACAGTCCAGTAACACATGTATATTACTTGTACAATGCTAAATGGGTATTTATATATTACATGTACAATGTTTAAACATCATATCGTAGCCCTTTGGAATTCATGATTAACCCTTGTGTATCTGTAATGGACCTGTTAAGTGCATGTTAACACCCATAAGGCACTATCACCAAGTACATGCCATGTCACTATAATTGAAGATATACCATGATAATGATGATGATGATATTTAGATCCATGACATCCAAATTATCATAGCATATAGGGATGGATTCGAGCAGAGCCGAGCTCTGTTCGAGTCAGAACCTTGAGCTCGAGCTCGGCTCGAGTCAAAAATTTATAAGCTCGAGCTCGAGCTCGATTTTGAGAAAAAAATGTTTTATAAAAATAAAAAATTACATATAAAATATTTTTTATTTGATATTTAAAAAATTAAGAATTGTAGTAATTAATAATTATAATATTTTTATTATATATTAATAATTATATATATGTTCGAACCGGCTCACGAGCCTCACAAACCGAGCTCTAGTAGGCTCGAGTTCGGCTCGTTGCCACCCTCAATAGCATATCCGGTTAATATCTGACCCGGTATCCTACATGTACGTAATACAAACAGAGGGGTAATTACATTATATATATCAAATATATTTAATAATAGGTATTAATGTAATCATATGTGAATACTTAACATTAATGTTATACATTATAAATAGTTAATTATGCAGCTAGCCAGCTCTGATGGTGGGTCATTGGTAGAATGCCGGGTTGTTTGTAGGGATGACCTAGCATCATATAGTTCCATGAAGGAAAAAAAAGGTTATTTATTTATTTATTTATTTACTTTTGTAATTAATAAGAAAATATATAAATTCTTGTACTTTAATATTATTAGAGATTAAATTCATTGGGTATTTGATTGATTAATTACATAATTTAGGACATGCATACTTGCACTTTGAAAACCAATTTTAAAGTTAGTAGCAAAATTCCTTGTTTTAACTTATTTCCTATGTTTTTAAGCATTATCCCACATTGGAAAATTATTCAACTTAAGTTGAGATTTTGAGTAAGAGCTCGTTTACATACTTTAAAATTATAGAGATGAGAGTTTTAAGACTTGCTACCACTCAACATGCGTGCACGCATGCACGTGTACAATGCTTTAGAGGCATACTTTGCTCATGTGAAGTGATTATAATTTTAGTTCGATGAGAAGATTTGTGATATATAAAATTGTAGAAAACTATTTTGGGAAATTGCAAATTGCAAATAGATGGCTTCGTGGAATCACAGATCGTAGGTGGCAGACTTTGCAAATTTAATAGTCACACACGTTAATTGGGCAAAATTGCAAAGCAAAACTTATGTCATTTATGGAATAGCAAAATCGTAAATTGTGACTTGCGATTCACAATTAGTGACTGGGGAAAACCGCATCTGATTTGAACCACACATAAGGGTGTGTTTAGTTTTGAAGGCTGAACCATGATTGTTGGCATTTTATGTTAATCCAACAGTCATGACTTGATCGAATATGATCAAGGAACATTATTCAAACATTAATGATCTCTAGCTGTTAACTGACCTTGAAAAGTCACAAAGTTTGAAATTGTGACTATACAAAGAGCCTCTTCCAAAACAACACATTCTCCTTTGTGATGATTCTCTACAACTTATATAAAAGGTATACATCAAGCTGATACACAAAAGTTTTCAATCACTTTTCATGTCAAACACATTTATCTCTCTCAGTCTAATCTTTACTATCTTACAAAAGTTTTCTTCAGAGATTCTTCAAGTTTGTTGGTTGCATTTTCTCACCCAAAACTTTGTTGTATCTTGAAAACAAATTTACCTATAACCCAATAGCAAATTTAGTAAAACTAAATGGGGGCAAATAACATTCTAAAGACAGTGTCTCTAGACGCACCTTAAAGCTTCTTCTCCAAATTTTCATAACCCCATTTCCCAACATAAACCTTTGAAAAATGTTTACATCCAAACCATTGAGGTTTAACTAAAAAGACATATGCACTCCTCTTACATGTTGTATTTGCTATATTATGAGTTAGTGTATCTTTTGAAGGTTCCTGTCCACATCCTTATATATTCATCTTCTTGGCCAAGTTGGAACACACCTATTTATCATATTAAATGATGGAAGAGTGGCCATAGGCCCTCGCTTAATCCTCATAATGTTAGAAAATCCAATGCTATGTGATAAGCCACAGGTTGAAGGAAGATGGTTATCTTTGTGCTTCACTTTAATTCACATATACACAACTATTTTCTAAAAAAATCCATATGTGCTTCCTTGAAAAGGATTTTTCATGCAAAGAGAAGCCACTATTTATTGGGTTATATTGGATCATATTTCCAACTCTTTCCAAGACAATGGAAAACTATTTGGCTGGGTCTAGGTTGGATGATCAAGTGATGAGATCTTGGGCCAGTGAGACACTTGTCTCAATCTAGAGGGGTTGTTGAGTATCTTTCTACCAACATATAAATCAATTATGCTTCTTAATTATCTTAAAAATAGGGAAACAAATGTTGGGTTAAGCAATTATATAATGGCATTTCATATTTATACTATCTATAAAAGTGCAAATAGGCGTCCCTAGCTTCTGAAATTTTCATTGGACAACAAATGCCCCCTTCCTAAAGTTTGAATTTGACAATAATTAAAGGCAAATTGTTATTTTACATCTTCATTTAGTGTTTATTTGATAAAAGACATAAAAGTAACTTTTACTTAACTAAATTACCCTAATTTTTAAATTTGGTCCTTGTCTAATTTTAAGGATAGAATGTAATTTGAAAAAACACTTTTCTCCTTATTCAAATCCCTCTCGTTAAGTCTTATGTTTAAATCATTAACTCCCATTAACATTCCTTGAATCCTATTCTTCACTAGAATACCATATTTTTTAATTTGGTCCCTCCCTAATTGTGAGGGCAAAAAATGTAACTTGAACTACTATATTTCTCCTCATTCAATTCCCTCTCATTAAGTCTTCTTAGGGTATTAATTTCAATTCTTCTATTGAATTCTATATTTAAGATGTTATTTTCACAAAATTAAAACAAATAAATTCTATCAATTAGACCTACATATTTTTAATGATATAAAATACATGTTTTTTTTTAATTTACCCAAAAATGGAACCATTTTCCATCATGGTGGCAGGTAAGCAATTCAGCCATTCAAGTCAAGTGGGTTAATCCATGATGTCATAATTAAATAAAAAATTTTAAATAGAAATAAATAACAAATATAGAAAAATTAGATACATCTCTAATGTTTTATATATGTTAATCATATTAAAGAAATATAAGTATGATAAACTATAATTATTCTCATTGATGTTGGAACAAAATATAAATTTAAAACCAATTCAAAAATAAAAATAATTTTTGTGGTGGGTGGTCAACAGTTCAACCTTTTTAGGTCAAATGTGTCAACCCTTGATTTCATAATTAAATAATAAAAAATTAAAAATATAAAAAAGATAGAAAGACACATCTCTAATATTTTATATTAATCATAATAAAAAAATTAAACATGATAAACAAAAATTGCTTTTAAATTTTTATTGATGATATAAATAAAATACAAAATTCAACATTCCATGTCAAATGTGTCAACTTATGAAGTTATAATTAAATAATAAAATTTTAAAAAGATAAACACAAAAATATACAAAAACTATATAAGTTATGTAGACAACATTTGGGCATATCTCTATATTAATGAACCATAATATGTGTGACAAATAAAAAAAATATAGATAGAAATATAAAATAATTATAGAAATTTTTGAAAGCATGTTATATATAGATATATAGTAGCACCACCATCACTAAATTTGTTATGTGCATAGCACATATACACATACTAGTGCTAGATAAAAGCATATGAGATAACAGACTAGGAATAAAGGACAAGTAACCTCCCATAGCCGTCAGCCCAATTTGGATTGTATAGCTCTCTATTGCATACTGCTCTATCTAGGATCCTTTGTTTGTTTGTTGCAAGTAAAGAATTCTCCATCCATTGCTCTATCTAGGATCATTTTTTAGGAAGTTACTTACTCGGGTAAGTGCATTTACCCATATTCTTTGATTTCTTAAGTAAATAAGACAATTACTTTTATGTGAACCCCACATAAAACTAAAAAAAAGAATATGGATATCTCGGTTAATGAGAAACAAAATCTCATTGGCCTAGTTTATTTCCCTATCTCAAAATTTGGAAAATGAATGTGCCCTCTCCTCCTAGTTTCACGTAATCCTGTAATAATAGCTTGCCATTCTGCATTAGATGGTTGACGATGAGCTTCAGCTTTGCACCCTACCCACCTTTTGGCTTTGATTAATACATTGGCAATAGATGTCCGATTGAGTTGAGGTGAGTTTTTGACCATTGATCGGGATTTGGGCAGGGATAGTATTTGTCCACTTTACTTCGACGTTGGCCCCATATATTATATTATATTACATAAGGGTATCATAACTCCATCCTTTATTTGCCAAATGAATCACATTTCATTCTTTTTGCTATAGACAAATATCTGTCTCCACCAAGAGGAATGGCTTTGTTTTGGCTACTAACAAAAGATGAAGCCTGTTGTAGATATTTTTCTATGACCACTTGAGCCATAGCCTTTTAGAGCCATTTAGCAATCTACATATCTGCTTGGTTAATTTCCAGAATCCCAACCCCCCCCCCATCTTTTTATTGCCTACATATCTTCTTCTGACCAATTGTATGGAAGGTTTTGCTTCTTGAGTTACCTTTTCCAAACATTTCTGTATCTTCCCAATTTCTGAAATGGGTTTCCTTGGTAGCATTGTTGAAGCTATTGTATATATTGGCATTGCTTGAGTCATAGATTTTTTCATGGTTGCTCTACAAGCTTGTGAAAGGAGAGGTTGGCTTTCCAAGTTTAACGTGGATGGTGCGATGCCAACTTTGTTTGTGGGCATTCGAATGACTTATAGGATTAGAGTTTCTTTAATTTCCATCAAGGCCCCATTCGCTTTTCGGTAAGTTATTTACCCAGGTAAATGCACTTACCCGGGTAAGTGCATTTACTCATGTTCTTTTAGTTCTTAGGTAAATAAGTTAATGATCATTTTAATCTTAAAAATTTATTATTAAAAGGAGCATTTTTGTCCCATTCAAGTGTTTGCAACTTCCTCATAGGTAGGAAAGTTATTTACCCACATAGGAGATGGGTATCACTAAGGGTGTCAATGGACCGGTTTTGGATTGGACCCCATCCAATCCAAAATCAATTTGGACAGATTGGACAGACCAACAAGATATATTAGATTGGATCAATCCATTCCAAATATTTCTTAGATTGGATTGGACCTGGTCCGTCCATAATAAATTTATATTGGATTGGGTTGGACTAAGACAATATATGGTTCATTGATATAAGATAAGAATATAGGTGTCAAAGGATCGGGTTTGGGTTGAAACAAATCTAAAATCAAAACAAATTTGAACAGATTGGACGGTCCATGCATTAAATTGGACCAGTCCAAATTGGTACAAAATATTCATTGGATTGGATTGGTCCTGGTCCATTTATAATGGACTTGCATTGGACTTGATTGGATTGGACCAAATCCAGTTCAATTGGCACCCCTAGGTATCACTTTACTGGATAAGTGATACCTAGGAATAAACTTTGTCTGATCTCCACACAAATCTGAAAAATGAACATGGGATTCTTGATCAATGGGAACCAAAATCCTAATGACCAACTTCCCCCCCTCTCAAAATCTAAAAAAGGAACACCCCCTAAAAGAGATGATGCTCAAAAGATTACTAATGTCTTGTTGGATAATCACCTTAAGATCCCCTGGTAAATTCATACTATTAGCCCGATTGCAACAGTCTTTTGCAAGCTTTTCAGAAAGTTATTTTATCCCGTATTGTACGCAGGCACAGGAATAGGGTGGCCCATGCTATTGCTCTTTTTGCTTGTAATGTAAATGGAACCACCGCTTGGTCTTTATCTCCTAACTCTATCTAGCCTGTACTCTCGGATGATTTAATGCAATAAATCTGTCTAAGGGCTTTTTTCAACATAAAAAAAAGTCTCTGAATCCTGCCTTCTCCAGGGTTGGGGGCATATGGGTATAGCATACAGACAACCCCCATTGGAGGATTCCCTACATCTATGATCTATCTACATGAGTTAATCCAGCTTCTCTCATGTGGGTAGACAAGGTGGCCGATGCAAACAATCTACCAAGGGGACCCTTCGGATAAGCTACTTTTTCTAATCCACCAATCAGGTCTTTATACACCATCACCATCTACTGTACGTTGATTTGCCAACTGACGGTGGCTCAGTTGGTAGGATCTCTAACTCATGGGCTTTGTGTAGCCCCTTGAAGCAAAAAAAATAGTAATAATAATATTAAAAAATAAAAACAAAGCTGTTTAAAGCAACAGATTTTTAGAATAAATCCCATATGTCGGGCTGAAATATGTTCCTCAATTGAATCGCTATAGAACCTCAGCCTAGTTGGATTTTTACTTTTTCAAGGGTTACAAAACTAAAAAAGATTCGATATAATAGAAATGGACAGAGTAGAGAAACTTAAATGGCAATTAAGCTGGATAAAAAAGAAAATTCTCACCTCTCTTTTTGAACTATGATTAGTCCCTCAACCCTAGAACAAGATTTGCTCAAGTGGATCTCACAATCATGCCTAAGGTTCCAAATATGGGTAGCACAAAACGTATCACAAATGCAACTATATATCTAAGAGTGGGGTTTAAGGAAAGAGAAACAAGTATCACATTGGGCGTTCCCTTGCCCAATGTGTATGATTCTGAGTGAGTTAAGGAAAGAGAAACAAAAAGGAGAAATAGAAGAGGTTTTTCTCTTTGAGGCTTTTCTCTTTGAGGCTACAGTGGCGAAAAAGTGAAGAAAAGAAGGGATTATGGAGGTAGAATAAGACAAGACCTAGCTCCTTCTGTAAGAGGTGCTTTTCTTTAAATTCCTTGGATTTGTGTGTGAACATCAAACAAGAACAGTTCTACACATATGGTGAAATTTCATCATTTTTCCTCTTGCAACTCGCTTGTCAGTGAAGCTGATGGTGTAACCCAGGAGAGCATGTATCTTTTTATATAAATATCTAGTTGTTGCTATAGAGACTATTATAATCCATTATTATCATTGATAGTGGAAGAATTTAAACTGCAGTTTTACCCTCTCATTTTGGTGTTTTTCACTTAGGGGACACGTTCTTTTTTTTCTTTTTTTTTTTTTGGATTTTGAGAGGGGGAAGTTGGTCAATAGGATTTTGATTCTCATTAACCAAGAAACACATGTTCATTTTTCAGATTTATGTGGGACCAATGAAAGTTTATTTTTCTGTGTATCACTTACCAGCGTAAGTGATACTCATCTCCTAGGTGGGTAAATTAACTTTCCCATTTAGGGAAAAGTTGTCAATATTTGGATGAGACAAAAATACCCCTTTTGATAATAAAATTTTTATGGCTAAGATGGTCATTGCCTTATTTACATAGGAAATAAAAGAATATGGATAAATGCATTTACCCGGATAAGTCTTTCCTGGAAAACACTTACCCAAGTAAGTACATTTATTTGGAAAAATGACTTACCAAAAAGCGAATGGGGCATTAATAAATCTTTGGTGTCTTTTGTTATTAACTTATTATTGTGTTTGTTAATTAATTTATCTAATTGAACATACTGATCTATTATCTCTACTTTACACTTGTTACATTTATTTGCACATTGACAATAAAAGGGTGTTACTGTTATTATTGTGTTTGTTAATTTATTTATCTAATTGAACATATTGACCTATTATCTCTACTTTACACTTCTTACAGTTACTTGGACATTGACAACAAAAGGGTGTTACTGTTAACCCCCAGGCCCCAACTATAGTTGCCATCATTCATTATAATCCTCACCAGCTAGCTTAGATGCCTGAAACAAACAATGAATTGAGTTCATCCCAGGAAAAGCTAGGCTGATCACCTCATTCCACAAGACAAGAGGTTGGGCTGGGTCATCCTTGTAGAGTTGGAAGTTCTAAAATGGATGCCGACAGTCGTATATAATATATCTAGGTAGAACTAGTCCAACCATTCCAAATCATATAATAACATAATTAATTTTTAAATAATTAACTAATATAAATATATATGGAGTAGTTAAAAGAACGAGTCTTTAAGCGGATAAGGAGCTGCTGCTGACAAAGCAATGCTCACCTACCTAGCCTGCTGCCTGCCATTGTTCAGTAAGTCAAGTCGTCTATGAACAGCTATATATGTATTTCACTCAACAACCCACTCAAAACTAAGTCTATAAATAGATCGAGTATGCACTCCATCACTCAGTGTAAAGAAGTTAAGTCCAACTTCCATCACAACCAAGCTCCAAGCTATTTTGATTTATTCTTCCCCATCGCTCGCGGCAGAAAATGGTTAAAGGCAGTATCACCGAGGAGTACGCTTCCAAGGTCTCTGTGGAGAGGCTATGGAAGGCAAGCATTTGCGATGCACACAACCTCATGCCCAAAGTTGTTCCTGGCCACATCAAAAGCATCGAGCTCCTTGAAGGAGATGGTGGCGTCGGCACTGTCAAGCATTTCCACTTTACCGACGGTTTGTTATATAATAATTTACTCCACTTGAATTTGATGAAGTCTAGCTAGTCAAATTTAGTGCTGTTTTGATCTAATTTAACTGTTGTATTAAAGTTTATTAATCGATCATCATGGATATATCTTGTAATCTTGATCTGGGTTCAAATATAATCAACAATGTATAACTAGATCTTAATTATCTCTACACGTAAAGCAACAATTAAATGAACCAAGTAAACTTCTGATCATCGAGTGTGTGTGTTTATATGTGTTGGTTGCAGTTGTGAAGGATTTTGAGTATCTCAAGGATCGCGTAGATGTGATAGACCACGCCAATCATGTATTCAAATCCTCTGTCATTGAAGGAGGTCTTGTTGGTCTCAAAGTGAAGTCTTACACTTCTGAGATTGCCCTCCATCCTACTAGCGACGGAGGCTGCGTATCCCGAGTGAACATCGAGTATGAATCCATCAACGACAACTTGCTTTCTGATGAAGATGTTGCCAAGGTTAAGGAAGGGGTCATAGGGACCATGAAGGAGTTTGATGGCTACCTTTTGGCAAACCCAGAGGCATATGCCTAGAAGGTTCAATGAGTATGCTTCATATCAAAGTGATCAAAAAAAAAAAAAAAAAGAATGTCAACCACGTATTGCTATTTCTTTTTAAGTTTTAATATGTATGCTTTACTATTGTGCTGAGTTGGTGACTTTAAGAAAATTTCCAAGTCTAAACAAAGTTTTTTTCTTTATTTAAAGAGTTAGGTGAAGAGTTGAGTGAATTGTCCAGGTCTCCAGATGAATTTGGATTCCCTTACCAAATTAATCCATTGAAAGCCCTAGCTTAGTCCTACATTTTAGCATGGTTTTCAAAACTGGACCGGACCGGACGGTCAGCCTGGAAAAACCGGGAACCGGTCAGGTGACCAGTTCCGGTTTTCCCCAAAATCGGATTTTTGTCAAAAATGTTGATTTGGTCAACAAACCACTGACTCGGGCAGTTGAACCATTCAAACCGTTCAATGGTTTTCACTGTTTTTTTTTTGTCAAAATGGATCATCCATTTAGTTCGGATGGTCGGACCATTCAACCCGGGAACCAGACCCCTGATCGGCTCATTGTTCGGGTTGGTTTTAAAAACCTTGCATTTTAGTCATAATATCGTTAATCTTCTAGCCGGTTTGCCCTAACATCAGTTCAACTTTAATATGGTTCTTCCATTAGGACATGTTTAAGATAAGATGGGCCACACTCTACCATAGCAGCTTAGCAGCCCTAGCCCATAGTAGGGCATAAATAGCTCTGGCCAAAACTCAGCCCATCATAAAATAATCTAAAACGTTCTACTTCTACCGAGTGATGAGATAGGTTATGGCATATATGCCAGATCCAACTATCCAAAATATTTAGATCTCCCCTTTGTTTTGTTTCTATAATCAACAAAGGAGATGCAAACCTCTAAATTCCATTTTTTTTTATAGCTTAAAGCATATTTCATACATTCAAGAAATTGATATAAAGAATTGTCAATAAGGCCAAGCAAAAAATTCAGATACAATTTCTCAAGAAGAAAAAATATAAAAATGGATGAAGGAGAATCGAAAGAACTTCTACAATCAAACAAAAGTGAATTAAAATCACCAACAAAAGTAAACAAGCATATTTTCAATCCACCACAAACGACGAGCGAAACTGATAGGAGAGGTTTCCAAAAGAGACTGTAACTGACAGGAAAGGTCTCAAATCCGCAAAAGATAGCAAAACCCACACATTACAACCACTACCAAAGACTATAACTGCCTTTGCTAGAGAACTGCAAACGGAACTGGCCATGAACTGCATCTGCCGGAGAATCACAAACTGACTCAATCATGTATGGCAAAACGTGAAGCAACATCTACCGGTGTCGATCACCCAATAAAGGGTCCAAGAGAAGCAACCCCATGTCAAAACGCCCACAGAAAGATAAAAAGAGAAAAACACAAAAAAAATGGTAAAAAAGAACAATGAGAAAGAAAAGAGCAAATGAACGGGAAAATACGACAGAAAAAAAGGATATCAAAGAGAACGAAGAGAATAAAAGGAAAGAGAACAGAGAACGAAAGGAGAATAGAGAGAACAAAAGAACAAAAAGAAAGTAAGGAAGAAAAGAAGAATAGAGAAAACAAAAGAACATAGATAACAAAAGAACAGAGAGAAAGGGGACTCCCCAAAGGGAGCCACCCAAAGGAACTCTTAAAGCGAAAAATGAACAACAAAGAAAGAGAACAAAAGCCTCAAGAAAACTTGAGAGAAAGCCTCTCTCGAAACAGAGAAAAAGTATAAATTCTAATTTCATTCTCCTTAACAGAACCGAACCATACACAATTTCTTCTATTTGTTCAATGGCTCTTTTCACGAAAATGAGGCCATCGGTCACAAACCACCAATTCCAATTGTGAGAATCAGAGACATTACACATCGCAAGGCCAATGCTAGTATGTGAAAATTTACGTCACCAGAACCCCTTCCCCCTTTATTGCCTGCCACTTTATAACCTCAGCTTCAATGAAACGAGAGGCTGTGGGTTTTCTATGCTATATGTTTCTCACAGGCTAATATAATCCTAATTAAAATGTCAAAACATCCTCGAGTCACATCAATGCAAAGGATCCACTGTGACAGCATGAAAAGCAGGTTTTGCCTCATTCATTTTCACTAATCTAGATAAGTGCGCTTATCCAATACGCCTGAGTAAACAAGCTTTCCACATTGATAATGCTATACGTTTACATTGTTTACCGACACCGTGAACCGAGCGGGTGAGTTTTTTTACCCTCAAGAGCGTGAGATCTCTAATATAGCGGAAACCACCCAGCAACCAGCATGGAAGAAAATCGATTAAACTGTACAGCATATCTACTTTCGTCTCACTGACCAACAATCAGATCATATTACAACTTTCACATTTGATACAATTTTGGAAGCATATTATTTGGTTTTTTTTCTATAGCAACTTACATTGTTTGATGGCATGCCAATGTCTACATCTGCTCATCAGTCAAAATTTACAATTTGCCTGGGAATGTAACAAAAAGGTCTTCAAGCCGAAGACCCAACCGGCACCAGCTCTACGGTGAAGAATATAGCATCACCTGCCATGGCAGCACGAAACATTTTCCCTATTGGTTAATGTCTGGCCAGATATCAGTGGGCACTGTGAGCTTAGAGCATGAGCAGAGATGCCATAAACACAACCGCCAAAGTTGATCATCATATTGCAGAAGCATAAGTTGTGAAGGTTGACTGAGACCCAATTTCAAGAATTGTCACTTGGACACAAGAATGTGAAGTTGGAGGATCATAATAAGATTAATCAGGTAGAAACAGGTACCGAAAGCGAGAATCAAAGGGCAGGATACCACAATTACGGGAGCCAAGGAAGCTCTGCCGCCTATGTGACATGCATTGTTCCACAAAAGCAGCCTGGTTTGGTGGAAGGTAGCGACATATCCAGACGGCTAAATTGGAATCATCAACAAAGCCCCTGGCAAAGCAGTGCAGCATCTTTGGAACCAGGAGCTTCCCCTTACTACTCACCCCTACCGACGCTCGAATGAAATCACGCTGAGCTTCTTTTAGCTCCTCTTTGACATTCTTGGCAGTATATATTCTTACCTGCATTGCCAATCATGTTTCATTTAAGATAAAAAACAGGAACAGAATTTTTACTGTAGAAATTAGGTCATAGTTGCCCACAGGCATGTTCATGGGCTGGGCTCAGGCAGAGCTTTTGCAAAATTTAAATAGACCGGCCTTTAAGGCCAAACCTGAACAGCCGTAAAATGTTCACGGGTCGAACCTGAAGCCCATCCCAGCCCATGAACAGGTCTAGTTGTCAAGACGATGCTTGGGCAAATGGGGTTACTTGTACCACACTTTGGTGTTTTCATAGGGGAAAGGATTAAATTTTCATCACATCCGAGGTGTATCAGGTGTGTTGTATCATACCGGGCCCACCCCAATATGCAAAATATTAAATATTTTAAAATTTTAATATGACTAAGGGGTAGGCCTTGTTTAGACCAGCCCCTGTAGAATTTTGGAAAAGAAAAAAACAAAGCTAAAATAAAGGGAGTGTGGTCAAACCCCAATATGCACAATTGGCATATCAGGGTGCATCTTCAGAAAGTCTATTAGCTCATTGCTTAGAGTATTGTGCCATTAACTGAACGCTGTGACCTTGTATATTCAAGTCTTACATCAGCTAAACTAAACACTTAAAGCATCAGAGGTACAACCAACAATATGTTAAATTACATATTCAACATCAATTTCAAGTTATGTTCGTTAAGAAATAGCAGCAGGCATAGGATAACCCCACAATAGCCCTTACCTGTGAACCTCATCAGGGGGAATGCCTTGTAAAACACAATGTAAAGGGCATATTAAAAACCAACTTTGAGAGAAAATGTTTTTGGACAAACTACGTAGTCAATGGTATATACATTGCTATAGGACTTCAAGTAGTAGCATTCATGTATTCTTCACAAGACCCACTTCTCTCAATTTCCATGAGCAAAAACAAAGAATCATCCTTCTCTATGGCAAGTTGGGGGCTTTTCCCCTTCACTTTTTCCTTCTTTTAAATCCTCCATAATCATTATTTTATCAAAAGCAGAAAGAATGATTTCAACAAGGAAAAAAAAGAGTACAAAACTTAAGACCATATCCGGTCTACCCCTCCCAAGACTGGGCGGGGAGCCTGAAACAAACATTGGGCAATGGGCTTTCTTCAAAAGAGAGTACAAACAGTACAAGAAAAGCAGTTTCTATACTACTAGCAGACAGCATCTGCAACAAGCCATATCCCATATATACAGTTAAACTACCCCCAGGGGCTTCCTAATTCATCACCTTTTTATAGAAAGAGACAGCAACTGAGATCAGTGACCTATGAATTCAACTGAATGAAGAATTCTGCCAAGATCTCAAGAAGTTTGTCTCTCTAATGGCATGGAGATGCAGTCATGGTTCAAAGTATCAATATGCAGAAACTGTGGATCGGGTGTTTCAAACTAAAAAAATACTTGGATTGACAGAAAAAAAATCATAGTTCAAGAATTGAATCAGGACATCTTCAGGAGGGGTATTTATTAATCGGTATAAGTGTCCAGATGTCCTCACACCTATTTATTGTATCGTCACTGAAAGAAATGACACGATAAGTGTTATGGACGCATTCCTTGGGAAGACGTACCGTCGCCACCGGCAGCAACAGGCACCTGACCCACTGCCAGCAGCAGCAGTGATTCAATGATTCTCACCCTACCCAGTTCGGCAACAGCAGCCTTATCTAGATTAGATTAGATCATCTTGCTTGTTCTTATCTTATTCTATTGCTCTTATCTTATCTTGTTAGTAGCTTATCAGATTGGGATTAGCTTATCTTATCCTTAGCAAGATAGAACTGGAAGTCTCCCTATTCAGCATAGAGACTCCCTTTGATTAGGACTCTTGTAATCTCCTATTTAAGGAGACCCCATTATTGAATGATGGTATCAAATTTCCAGTCAAGAAAGAGAGTAAAAGGAGAGTTCAGTGATCTCTTGGACAAATCACCCTCTAGGACGCCAAGATAGGTTCAGCTAGGAAGGGGAGGAACAAGGGAAAACAGGAGTTTTTCCCCGTGGACCGACCCGTGACGCGATCCTATTCCCAGGCCCATAACAACTTGGTATTAGAGCCAACCGTCATGGGAGATTTGGAGCAGCTATCATCCAAGGTCCACGAACTGGAGCATAGGCTCGTGGAAACCAGCGTGGAGGTTCGTGGGGTCAAAGACGATGTCCGGGAGCTGCGACACTTGCTAGAATCGTATTTCTCTAACAAGGAGAGGAATCCAGAAGGGGTTGTAACCACGAACAGCCGCCGACCAGACTTGACGGAGTCGTCCGACGAACAGCAGGACGTCGCCCCGGTAGCCGCAATCATCCCCAAGTACAGCAGTTGATGGACGCATTGCTTGGGAAGTTCCACGCCTCATATCCATAGTTCGAGCTTGAGGACAAGCTCGTAGTCTAGGAGGGGAGTAAAGTTATGGACGCATTGCTTGGGAAGACGTACCGTCGCCACCGGCAGCAACAGGCACCTAA
Organism: Nelumbo lutea; assembly: GCF_056320005.1. NCBI lineage: Eukaryota > Viridiplantae > Streptophyta > Magnoliopsida > Proteales > Nelumbonaceae > Nelumbo > Nelumbo lutea. The sequence goes on along the minus strand of NC_142691.1, from coordinate 59,385,821 downwards.
CCTACCGCCAGCAGCAACAGTGATTCAATGATTCTCACCCTACCCAGTTCGGCAACAACAGCCTTATCTAGATTAGATCAGATCATCTTGCTTGTTCTTATCTTATTGTTCTTATCTTATTTTATTGCTCTTATCTTATCTTGTTAGTAGCTTATCAGATTAGGATTAGCTTATCTTATCCTTAGCAAGATAGAACTAGAAGTCTCCCTATTCAGCAAGGAGACTCCCTTTGATTAGGACTCTTGTAATCTCCTATTTAAGGAGACCCCATTATTGAATGATGCTATCAAATTTCCAGACAAGAAAGAGAGTAAAAGGAGAGTTCGGTGATCTCTTGGACAAATCACCCTCTAGGACACCAAGATAGGTTCAGCTAGGAAGGGGAGGAACAAGGAAAAACAGGAGCTTTTCCCCGTGGACCGACCCGTGACGCGATCCTATTCCCGGGCCCATAACAATAAGCTATCGGGTGTATCATATCAATACTTCGAACCTTGGATGCTGCCAATGACTAGAGAGTTCCAAAGAAATTCATTCATTCATTAAAATCATAAAATGAAAGGATTACAACTAGTTGATGGAGAAAGAAGAATTTCATCTCTAATTTGGAAGTTGATGGAGCAGTGTTGTCACACCCGGCAGAAATTGAAGAGGCTCAAGTAAACCACTTCAAATCTATTTTTAGAAGGCCTATGAATGAGAGAGTGTGGTTGGAGGGATTGGATTGGCCGACTCTAAGTGCAAAGAAGAGACATTGGTTAGAAAAAAGTTTTGATATGGAGGAGATAAAGGGAGTAGTATTCTCAATGAATTGGACAAAAGCTCCCGGTCCAGATGGTTTCACAATGGCCTTCTACCAAGACATATGGGATATTTTGGAGAATGAACTTAGATCAGTTTTTGAGGAGTTCCACAGAAGGGGAGTAACAAATCCGGGCTTGAACTCAACTTTCATTGCTTTGGTCCCAAAGAAGAAAGATGCATCACAACCAAAGGATTTTAGACCTATCAGTCTGGTGACTAGCTTGTACAAAATCATTGCAAAGGTGTTGTCTCTCAGGATAAAGAAGGCGCTTCCCTCTATTATTGCACCCAACCAAGGTGTTTTAGGAAATCAAAGAAGAAGGGAGTGGTTTGCAAATTGGATTTGGAGAAGGCTTATGACTTGGTTGATTGGTCTTTCTTGATGGAGGTGTTGAGGAGTTTTGGTTTTGGAGACAAGTGGTGTAAGTGGATTTGGGGTTGTGTTAGGACCTGTCATTATTCTATCCTGGTGAACGAGACTGTGGTTGACTTCTTTCCTGCGTTGAGAGGTCTAAAACAAGGAGATCATCTTTCCCCTTTTCTTTACACCCTGACTGTTGATGTGCTTGGGCGATTGATCCATAGAGCAGACTCGAGGAATTTGATAAGAGGGTGGAGAGTAGGAAGGGAGGAGGTTCTCTTAACACTTCTACAGTTTGCAGATGATACTATCCTGTTCTATAAAGGAGGGAACTTCAATTGGATCCGGAATCTAAAGTTGACAATACAACTCTTTGAGCAGATATCTAACCCCAAGGTGAACTTTGATAAGAGTTGTGTAGCAGGAGTGAATGAGAATGAAAGGGACCTAAGGGGATTTGCAGGTGAGCTAGGTTGTGCAATTTCGCACTGGCCCCTGGCATACTTGGGCTTCCCCTTAGGAGATAATCCTAAGAGTGTTAGCTTTTGGACTTCGGTAATGGAGAGGTTTGAGAAGAGGTTGGCAGCCTGGAAGAGAAATTATCTTTCTTTAGGTGGGAGAGTCACTCTCATTAGGTCTACCCTAACTAACCTTCCTTTCTAATATTTGTCGATGTTTAAAGGTTTCCAATCTTTTGGAAAATTTAACAAGGAGCTTTCTGTGGGAGATTGGAGAGGAGAAGAGAGATCATAGGGTGAGTTGAGAGGTGGTCACTAGGTGTAAAAAACTAGGTCTTGGGATCGGTTATTTCAAGAAAATGAATATGGCTCTACTGAGGAAATGGTTGTGGAGGTTTTCATTGGAAATGGATAAATTGTGAACTAAGATTGTGGCTAGCATACATGGGCTGGAAGACAATGGCTGAAATCCTAGAATCTTTCTCCGAAGGACCAGTTTCCTTCCTTGTATGCTCTATCAAACTTGAAAAATGAATCCATGTCTTCTTTCTTGGTCCCTTCAACCTCCACTTCTAACTTTTGGTGGAACCTAGGCCTGCGTAGGGCAATTAGGGATACAAGCATGGATAGCTTGGTAACTTTGCTAGCCTCCCTTCATATTGTCTTCCTAAACCCTACTAAGGAAGACACCAGATTTTGGACCCCTTCTAGCTCTAGTACCTTTTCTTGTGCTTCATTCTTTGAAACCTTAACTCAACCTCCCATCCCCTTTGGGTTGTCCTTTCCGATTAAGGAAATTTAGAGCAAGCATATTCCTCCTCGAGTTGGTTTTTTGTTGGAAATTTTTCCTGTAAAGAATCAACACTTTGGACTTATTTCAGAGAAAGAAACCCAACTATTGTCTACTTCCTAATAGATGTGCTCTTTGTAAAGCTGATGGGGAATCTAGCTACCACCTCATGGTCTCTTGTAAGGCTGCTAAAACTGTATGGGAGTAGGTCTTCTCCCACTTCAGGTGTTCTTGGTATCCTTCGGAGACTGTCCAAGGTTTCTTTCTCCTTTTTTCAATTGGCCTAAGAAGCGAGGGAAGACTATATGGAAGTGTATTAGGGCAGCGGTATGCTGGTCATTGTGGGAAGAAAGAAAATCATGCATTTTTTCCAACAAGGAAAGAACATTGGAAGAATTGTTAGATCGAATCCTTTTAAGGGTTGTCCACTAGCTAAAATCATTGGAGTTGTTTTCAGATTTTCCTATGGATGACTTGCTAAGAAACTTGAAAGAGATTGCTTCCATTGCTAGATGCAAGAGGACTCTTTGTCCGTTTTGGTCCCCTCCCCCCTCGGGCTTTATAAAGCTGAATTTTGATGGCAGCAGTGTAAGGAATCCAGGTCCTCTGGGATTTGAAGAGTTTTCAGGAATGAGGAAGGGATTGTTATTGCTTTGTTCTCTGGCCCTATTGGAGAAGGTGACTATTAGGGCTGAGATCCTTGCGGCGCTTGAAGGAATTCGAAGAGCAAAGGAATTAAATACCAGCCATTTGATCCTAGAAGGTGATTCGAAGGTGGTGGTTAGTTGGTTGAAGACAGAGGACAGCGGTTTGTGGAACTTTTTAACAATGAAAATAAACTGCTCTTATGGCTGGGTAGGGACATTGAGATTCAGTACAGCTGGGTGAAGAGGAGTGCCAACTCATTTGTGGATGGATTGGCCAAGCAAGGAGTAAATAGGGAGTCTGTATTTTGGGCTAGTTTTTAATTTTTCTCTTTGTACTCCCTTTGTTTTCTGTTTTTGGGGAGCTAAGATATTTTATCTCCCCTCTTGTATCCATATTCCCTCTTTTCTTTTAATTTAATGAAGCTGGTGTTATTGATCAAAAAAATAAATAAAAAAGGATTACAACTAGCTGTGAAAATCTGGTAAAGCCCATTAGAAAACAGACCCACCTAAACTGTATTACAATTGAGTCCAATACATATGCTATCTTTGAACCCCTTGCTTAGCTAAGTCATCTGCCAAACTGTTAGTAGATCTCTTAACCCATTTTACTTGAATATCATGTCTCTTGACAGCCATTTGAAGCACCTGATTTCATATATTAACTGCCACCCCAATACTAGCTTTGAAACAACTTCAACGATCAATCTATCCAACTCCCAATTCTTTAGCTATCTTTACCCCAAAAACTGCTGCTAAAAATTCAGCTCTTAATCACCTTGCTCAATTAGGCCCAAGCAAGTACAAAGCACATGTAATGCCACTCTCATCCCTACCACCCCTATGACTCATGAGGGACCCGGATTGCCCAAACTACTGCCATCAGTTTAATGTCATCCAACTACCCATTGGGGGTTGACCACAACTCTAGGGTTTTTTTTGTTCCCTAGATGTGAAGCCAACTATTGCCCCCCAATTCCTGAAGAAATCTTCCACCTTAAAGTATGAAAAGAGTTTCAAGGCTATCCAATGTGCCAATCTTAGGGTTATGAGTTTTATCATTGTCTCCTTACTCCACTCCTCCCTGAAAATTCTTGTTTCTTTCTTCTCACACTGTCCAAATCATTGCTGCCTTCGTGCATTCTACAAAATCCTTCCCCTTCTTTTTGTACTTCTCAAAACAGTATAGTTGAACAGATTTTTGGCTCTAACAACCCCTATACTTTATGAAAATGCCACTTTCACCCTTTAATAATCCAAGTGGCCAATTTAGACCTCAAACTAAGTTGAAAAGGCCACCGTTAGCCCAAAAAGTTAGTGACACCATTCACAATCTATTAAATAATAAATAAAATAATAGGAAATGCTGATATTGTACTATTAAACTCAAAAAACTGAAAAATTGCAAGTGGGTCCCGCTGAGTAAAATAAAAACTATTTAATGTATAACCAGTAAATGTTGAAAATAACATATAAGTGGGTCCCACTTGAAAATATAGTGAGTCCTACTTGAACTTTTCAGTCTCAGATGGCACATACTTACCAGGGTAGGATGTCGTGCAAAGAAGAATCTTGGAAAGATCTTTTGTAAGTATTTTTTTTACTCTGGTTTCTTATCGTTGTTCTTGGATTTACTCTAAATTATGATTTTGTTTCTATTCAAGGCATTGATGGTTCTCTTTCCGTCTCCTTCTAGAGTTAACTCTGCCGTCTTAGCGCTTCGAATCCTATTATGCTCTGATTAACTTTCTTCCCTGTTTTCATGCTTCTTAAATTACTTTTTTAATTTCCTTTTTGGGGTGGCAAAATTAAATGTCGAAATCTTGGAGACTATTTCGAATTTCTTTACACTAATTATCAGAAAAGGCTTATTTTTTCTTCATTTGTTCTGTTTGGGTGATTTGGTTCCTATTTGTATGCACAGTGAACACAAATCTCTTGAATTTTTGTCGAGAACAAGTTTTTGGGGAAAGATGTAAACAATTTTCTTTTTGATCAAAACAATAAGGAAATTGAGCATGCGGAATTGTTTGATAACATTACATAAATACCACGACACTAGTAATTTCTAACAATTAATCATTCAATTCCATAATGCGAAATGGGTATTTCTTGGGTCATATTCATCTCTGGGATTCTCTTCCTGGATTGCGGCAGCTCTACAGAGGTTGTAACAATCAATGCCCACACAAGTAAGGATCTTCGTTCTAGCCATTGTTACCTAGACGTCAAGTTGGTTGCTCAGAACGGCCTTTTTTTCTCGTTTTCTTTGGCAATCTTGTTTGATATTTTCACAGGCTTATTTTATTTTCCAGTCTTTCTACTTTTCTCTTTTTCAATGTTGAGGGCTTCGTTGTCTATATTAATAGGACAACGGAGTTCACACGGAAATTATATGATGCCTCCACCAACGTGGTTCTTGAGAGAGACATTTTCTGGCTTTGCCTCAAGCCCAGTTTCGATGCTGCATTCGCGATGGGTGTTAACCACCACTACTGAGAGTTGCAAAAGCAGTGGTAGGTAGAAAGGAGGGAGAATACAAGGGAGGAAAAAAGCACTAACCTTTGGAGGAATAGGGAAACATCAAAATTCTTTAACAAGGAAGGGGAAAAGGAAATTGCTACAAGGTATTAAGAGACCAAACACGATTATCTCCCCCCTCCTCTTCAAAGACTACAGAACCAAAAATGCTCATCAAACTAGACGCACAAGATTTTTAAATTTCTAAGATTCTTAGTGAAGCCCAAGTTCCAATTCAACTCAAAAGGTGAAGGATGAAAATTTACAAAAATTGGAAATAGGTCTTTCTTTGAGATTGGAAAAAAACAAACAAAAAGCGAAAAAACATCTTTAAAAGGGGATTCCCCTATCCAAACATCTTCCTAGAACCTTATCTTTTTACCAGAAGCCAAATTATACCTCACATGATTAAGGAAGAAGTGAAGGAAACTTGTATAGTGCAGCAAGAGTAGCTTTATGCATACCACCAGCATCCCATCCATTTCTTGAAGGCCTATGAATACTAGCCACAACTTTTCATTTTCCACAAGAAAACACCAAATCCACTTGCTCAAAAGAGCCAAGTTTCTCATACTCACATTGCCAATTCCTAACCTCCTGCTTTCCTTTTAATAACCTTTTCGCACATAACTACATGATCTTTTTTTCCTCCCCACGACTCCCATAGAAAGTCCTTCATGACCTTTTCAATCCTTTTCACAACTACCCAACGCATTCTGAAGACTAACATGAAATAGACTAGGAGGTTAGCTAAAGTGGATTTAATCAAAGTAATTCTCCCACCCAAAGAGATAAAGTCCTTTTTTTCCATCTTACTAGCCTCCTCTCAATTCTTGCCACCACTGGATTCAAAAACCTAGCCAATCTAGGATTTTGACAAAGAGGTAACCCTAAACATCTTAGTTCCCCATTCTCACACCCCAAAGTCTCCACCATAGCACTCAAATCCTCTTCTTCCAGATTGATACCTACCACCACACTCTTGTTCCAGTTTATGCTTAGGTTGGACATTCTCTCAAAGAAACTAACCACCAACTTTTAAGTTTTCAACCCCATCCCTTTTTTTTCTTTTCGTAATGTCAACCCCATCTCTATTCTCCCCCATCACAAAAGATCAAGATTTTTTTTTTTGAAAAAGTTAAGATGAAATATCAATATATCATCTACAAAAATGTAGGTGAGTTACAAATAGTCTACCTCTTCATACTAACCAGCTTTGACAACTACAGGCTATCAATTCTTGATATCAACCTGCAAAGAACTTCAGCTGCCAATGTAAAATGAAAGGATGAGAGCATATTACCTTGTCTAAGGCGGTAGGCCTCCAATCCCACAAAGAAACCTACCACCGACTCATTAACAATGACTAAGAAATGACTTGTTTGCAAGAAACCTCTAATCCACTTACACCACAACTCACCAAATCCATAACTCCTCAAGATGTTAATTAGGAACTTCGAATCCGCTAGATCATAGGCTTTCTCCAAGCCCAACTTGATTGCTGGTCCCTTTTTCCTTAAACTTTGTTGAGCATTAAAATCTGGTCTACAATCTGCCTATCTTGAATAAAAGCCCCTTGAGATTGGGAAATTAAAGAGAACACATTTTTTATACTTAGGGAACACTTTAGCAATTAACTTGTAAATTCTAGTCACTAAATTGATTGGCCTTAAATCTTTTGGGTGGCAACCATCACTTCTCTTTGCTACCAAAGCAATAAGGGTTGAGTCCATTCCTAGACTAATAATTCCCCTTCTATGAAATTCTTTAACACGTTAACCAAACCCACCTTCATTATGTCCCAAAATTCCTACTAAAAGGTCATTGTAAACTCATTAGGCCCAAAAGCCTTAGATCTGTACATCGCAAACACTGCTTCCTTAATTTCTTCCTCCTCAAACCTTCTTACCAAAAACTCCAATTAATGACCTCCAACACATCCTAGTCAAGCCCTTTAAATGGCCATCTTTCTTTAAGTGGCCTTCCGTAAATTGAATCTATTCCAATCCTTAAATTCTTCCATTAACCATTGTAGCTTCTTCAGGAATCTTTGATCTTCTTGCTTTGGAGATTGGAAATGGGTACCCCACCATTATCTCACCTTTTATTTGAACTCCAAATAAGTAAGCCACATATTTTTAAATTTGAAAGGGGTACTGCTCCACTAGAATTAACAAATAGGCCAGTGACCAGTTATTTTTATACAAGGAAAATTCTAATTTAATAATTATGTATTTTCTTCTTCAGACATTGTTCCATTAAATCATTCATTTTGTGGGTTTATAATATTTTCATATACCATTCATCTTTTAGTATTTTCTTGTTTGTTAGATCATTCATGTTCTAGCTTGCATTATGTATTTAGGCACCTAGTGACCTAAATGACAAGCTGCTACCTTGTCACCCAGCCTCAACTTTATGCCTCGACAACTACCACCTGTCCTGGCTGGCTAGGTTAAGTTCAAAAGTGATAGATCTGTGCTTTACAAACTATATTGTGTAATAGTAAAAATGGCTGCTTGTAGAAAGAATTACCGCAGGTGAAGAGTACATCCCACAGCTTAGAGTAAATGCAACAAGGGGTTCAAACGTCTCAATTGAGAATTTCCGTTGCTCTTCTGATACCTTCAGTTTGTGAAGGGCAAGAAGTAATGCCTGTGACAACAAAACAAGCCTGAGATCAATCATCAACATCAAGAAAAAAATATAACAGAAAAATAAGTCAAACAGTGCCAGATAAAATGATTGCATACAGTTTGAGGCCTGTGAACTGGTGGCTTCATCTTCAAAATAATATACTCAATAGCAGCAGCACTAAAAGAATGTCCTCCTACTGTGTATGCAGCCTGAAAAGAACAGGTGACACCACGTTAGTTCATATGTTATGTCTTGTAAAATTCAAAATGAATAAGAAGTTATCCTTCTGCCAAACATTAACCAAACAGCCCATAGATATAACCCTTGATTCAACCAAGAACAAGAGAGTCTAAAAATTGTAAATTATTTCCATTCAATTGTTCAAAAATGTAAGTATAGCATCTTCACCCATGAAAAAACTATAAAAAAAAGAAAGAAAGAAATAGAGGACTGACATTAGCATACAGAACAAAAATTATTGTAGCCAAGTATTGGTTATGACTGTCACCATAGGTCCTCAATGGTATCATTCCGTTCCACCCCTGCCCCATGCACATGCTTTCAAATACTGATATAATATGCCCATTATTGAGAATATAGTGTCAATACTTTGAATGATAACTTTTTTTTATCAATAACAGTGGATTTCAATGATTAAAGAAACAGGATTACAAGGGAGAGATAACCACTCTTATTTCCCCAACAAAAAGATAAGACAAAATCAGTATTTTAAAAGTGCAAGGCGCAAAAAAGGCGCAGGGGTCAATTTGTGCCCGAGGCACAAGGCGCAAGGCAAGGTGCGCATGCCTTTTGGAAGCAAGGCGCAAAAATACAAAAAAAAAAAGCTAAAAAAATAAAAAAAAAAATGTCAGAAAATTCAAAAAATATTAAACATAAAATTAATAAAAAATATAAACATAAATTAAAAAAATGTTTTAAAAAACCTATCATCTAAAATTAAAATACATAAACATAAGATGTAAAGCATATTCAGATGAGAATTTAAAAATAAAGTCAAACATATAAAACATTTTCAAGCATGTAAAACCTCTTAGTGGGGAATTGTATGATGTATACTTAGTTCTTTAATCAATAAAATTATCATTTTCTTTATCTATCAAAAAGACCTCTATTCTCTTTTTTTATTCAATTGCATTACTTCAAGTAGCTAATGTAATGTAAAACATATTACATTCCTGATTCTACAAGCCGCCTTTGTGCCACGCCCCACAAGGCAAGCCCAAACAAGTCCACGTTAGGTCTTAAATTCTTAGTTTTCACACAAAAAATAATGATTTTATAATTTTAATTGCTTTTTAAGAAGACATTTTATTAGGATGAATGAATGAACAACATAGACATTTTACCAAATAGGCCAACATAGACATTTTAAACCTTGTTCAAGAATTGGGGATGTATTTAGGAACATAGGAGCAATTTTGGCAATGTACCCAGGACCTACTGACCAAAGAAACATAGTCAAGGCTAATCTCACATAGTTCTCCAAGGATTAAAAGTTGGGAAGGAGCTCAACTAAAACAATTTAGTAGTGGAAGGGGAATCAAAGGTAGTTATTGGATGGATCAATCACAAGAAACCAGGACCAAGGTTGTATAAGAAACATCTAAAGAGATGATTGTAATATATGATCAATACAAAGAATTAAGACACATTTACATGTTTGACAAGAGGATTCCATCACCTTCACTTAATTATCAGCAATATCTCTACGGGGATCTATGGTTGGTGGATTTTTAAGTAATTAAGGTGGAATAGACCATAGGAGGTTTCATATCAAAACATTTCATGTTATGCAATCTTTTGCTTTCCCTAAGCTAAAACAAGCAAATGTGTTTAAACTTAAAAGGCAGCCAATGATGAGTTGATGGTTTGTCAGGTTTTTGACCTATCAGGAAAGGAAAACTTCATAGTTGTTAACATGAAGAACACAAATATTATAAAAAATGGCACTAAAAGTGCTAATCTGAAATCCAGCAAGATTAACAATATTATAAGTTGAAGCAGAAATTTACTTCAGTTGAGATATCCCATTTCTAAATCCTAGTTAATTACCTATCCACTATTCAAAGTTCCTTCAGAACTTTTTTCGATTGTTAATAGATAACTTTATTATGGTAACAGAATTGGATATATTTACAAGATTAACCATGTTCCAAGCAGACCATAAGTTAAAAAGAATGCCATGTTTTTTCTCTAATTAGGCTGGCACATGCCCCACCCCTTGCCTTGACAGTTAATCCCCTCTAACAAAGTACACCAGTACACTTGATCATAAAAAGTACGCCAATACATCTGTGTCCTATTCACCCCTTTACTGGTCATGGCATCAGCCAGCCAATTTGCTTATCTGTTAGAAAACAGTTGTAAGGCCAGCTACATAGGGATATCCGAATCTAATCCGATCCAATTCAAATTCTGAAAATTTTAATAAATTATTAAAAGATAAAGAAAACATAACAGTTTATATAAAGAAAAAAATATATAAGTATTTTTTCAACTATTTCATTATATATATATACATACATATATATATATACATGTGTTTTTATAAAACATTTACAAAAATGCAAAATAAACATACTTATAAATAAATATGCTAACAAATATATTAATATATACATGTCTTTTTATATAAGTAAAATATGTTTATAGATATATACATATAAATAGGTCAGATCGGATAGGAGTGATCCGAATCCGATCCAATTTTCAATTGGATCCTATCATCCAATCCAACAAAAATAGGACCAGAATTGGGTTAGATCGGATCATGATCCGATCCATTTGCACCCTTACAGCTACATTGCATGGAGCAAAATATACCTATGGGTTGATCAATGAACCCACTCTAAAATTATACATGTATGTATGCATATATGTATGTATGTATATGCACAAACATGTATGAAATATATATGTATATATGTAAAGACATATCGGGTTCAAGCCACCTAAGGGCGAGGCCCCATCCCAATCCAAAAAATAATAAAGCTTGAATTCTTGGGCCCAAGCCTAGACCCAAGGATCAAAAATCCAAGCCAAGCCTGTGTAAAATTTCGAGCTGGGTCAATCGGGCTCGGGTTGGGCCCACCCAATTTGCACCCGTAGAATTCACCAATACTAGAAGCAAGAATTAAAATATCAATACGTATGATAACCAAAGTTGGATATCGATGTGTATCGATATGACTCAATGATTTAAAAGGTGCACCTCAAGCATGCCTAGGCACGCTTGTGCGCCTTAGCTTAGGCGTGTGCCTTTTTAAAATTTTGTGCTTTTTGCTTTTTTTGAGCCTAATGGCTTGGCCCCCCGACCACGCCCCTCGAGGCAAGCCTGAATAAGTCTATGTTAGAGTCTAAAATTCTTATTTCTCACATAAAAAATTATGATTTTATTACTTTCATTGCCTTCGAGAACCCCCTATTTGCTAATGTTGTTCATTCATTCATTGCAATAAAATATCTTCTTAAAAGGCAATGAAAGTTATAAAATCATAACTTGTTATGTGAGAAATAAGAATTTCAAACCCTAACATAGACTTGTTTGGGCTTGCCTTGAAGGGCATAGTACAAAGGCAACTCAGAGAATCAAGAATGCAATATGTTTTACATCACATTAGCTACTTGAAGCAATGCAATTAAGGAAAAAAATAAAGAGATTGTGGGTTTTACATGCTTGAAAATGCTATATATGTTTTCTTTTATTTTTAAATTTTCATTTGAATATGCTTTACATGTTATGTTTATGTATTTTAATTTTAGATAATAGGATTTTTAAAACATTTATTTTAAAATTTAAGTTTATATTTTTTATTAACATTATGTTTAATATTTTTTGAATTTTTTGCACTTCTTTAATTTTTTGGCATTTTTTTAATTTTCTGACTTTTTTTATTTTTTAGCTTTTTTTGTAGTTATGTGCATGGTTTTCAAAACCAGACCGAACCAAAAAACTGGGAACCGGTCAGGTAACCGGTTCCGTTTTACCCCAAAACCGTTATTTCACCAAAAATCATTGATTTGGTCAACAAACCGCTAACCCGGGAGCTCAAACCGTCCAACGGTTTTGGCCGTTTCCTTTAATTTTTTTATTTTTATTGGGAACCGATCAGGTAACCGGTTCCGTTTTACCCCAAAACCATTATTTCACCAAAAATTATTGATTTGGTCAACAAACCGCCAACCCGGGAGTTCAAACCGTCCAACAGTTTTGGCTGTTTCCTTTAATTTTTTTTATTTTTTTGTCAGAACGGGTCATCCGTTCAGTTCGAACGGTCAAACCGTTCGACCTAGGAACCGGACCCCTAACCTGTTCGTTGTCCAATTCGGTTTAAAAACCTTGGTTTTGGGCCTTGCTAAAAAGGCATGCGCCTCGCCTTATGCCTTAGGCAAAATTGGCCCTTGCGCTTTTTTTGTGCCTTGCGCTTTTAGAACACTGATATGACTAGACCTGTTCATGGGCAGGCTTTAGGGCCAACATTAGATTGTTTTGGCCCGGGCCTTGAGTCAAACCCATTCAAATTTTAGCAAAACCAAGCCCGAGCCAGCACATGAACTTTAGATATGACCAATACTCAACTTTCTTATTTTTTATTTTTTTATTTTATAATCATTAAAGGATTAGGAAAGATACCTAAGACCATTCAAATATTTAAAAAAGAACTTTGTATTGATGTATCCGTGTGTATCTAGATGCACTGATATGGCATATGGTAACAATATTTTAATCCTTGACTAGAAGTATCCCTAAGAAAGAATAACTCTACAGAAAAAAGAGTAAGTGTAAATGTGTAATATGATAGAATCCAAACCTTTTGCATCAATGAAAATAGCTTCAAGTCACTTCTAGGAACTCCATAAGCCAAGTAAGCCTATCAAGCAATTACAGACATTTGAGATCAAAAAGTACAAAACCTCATAGAATTATCTCATATTCATAGGCTGAACTTCTAGATTTCAAAACCTCATCTTCTACATTGGTCCAAAGTCTATACATAATAAGACACAACATACATGCATGATCAATGCATTATATAAGTTGATCCAGAAAGCCAGCTTCTCGTCGCAGCTCAAGTGGATAGGATTCACTTTGGCCAGTTGCTCAACAAGTGATCTGCTCTCCAAACAGAAGACAATAATAATAACATTAACCAGCTCCAACATTACAACAATCAAAGAATCAGTAAGAAACAAAGTTTCAAAAAAAAAAAGTCTAATAAGTATGACATACTTTACAGAAATATATAAAATATTTTTTTTAAAATATATAAATACGAAAGTAAAGTGCATAACACGAGCAAATAATCGCATAAACCAAAACTGCACAATTGTATTATTCAAGTTATAATATATATATATATATGGAAAGCAATGCATCATGTTAGTTTTACGAATAGAAAAGCAAACTGCAAGTTTTAGGTTCAATAAATAAGGTTATGAATAAACCAATGGAACTTCACTAGCTTGGCATTGGCCATCTGTTACCTCTTCTTTTTAATCAACAAATAGAAGTTTAGCATGCTCCAACAAAACAGAAAAGAAAAAGAAAGGAGAAGAAGCACATAATTTGAATAAAATGTGTAGAATGTAAAGAAAAAAAAACATATATTTAATAATCCCATAATCTGGGGTTCTTTCTAGGGATTGGATTGGGTTGAGGGGGAGCAAAGAAGGGGAGAGGTACAACCACTTAGAGTTTGAAAGTGGAGAAAAAAAATACAAAGAAGACAAACATTAAAACCACCTAATCCCAATGGCAGGACCCTCAAAACTACGAATTCCTTATAGGGCAGTCTAACCAGCCATAGAGTAAGTACCTGAATCTCCGCAATGCCCCAGCAGCATATTCCAGTTGCTTCTTACCAACTGACATCCAAGATACCTCAACAGCTAACCCATAGTTTCCAATGTCTGCCCAACTTAATTTTCCACGTACTCTATAGGGATCGCATACATTCTCTGTGGCCAAGACATCACCATCACTCTGCAGATCAACTTGTGGACTTTGAACAAATGATGACATTGTTGAACGTTCGGAAAATGACCATAATGATGAATTGGAAAAATGTCCATGTGGAGATAAAGGAGAGCATTGGCCCTCTAATGTAGATGGTTTGGATGATACAGTGGAAGAATCCGCAAGAGAGATGAAAATATTTTTCATACACTGAACCATCTCCTCTGACAAGTGATTAGGGTGATTCCACAAGCCCTTAATTGGTACATCTTTTGTAAGCTTCCCAACAACTTCAGGATGAAGCATTTGTGTGGATGTTTTGTTATCTTGAAGGAGCATGCCAGAGTCTACAGCATTCTGATTATAGATATCAATTGTTAGCCAATTCAGAAAACCTTTAAGAAAAGGCTTCTTAATAGGTCCTTCACAATGATGTATAGCATACAATGAATAAGCAAGATAGTTTTAAATCATCAGACATCCAAAATGATGCATAGTAGTGCAGGCATAAATATAGAGAGTAAGGACAAAAAACTTGACATTGTACTAGGGAGATTTTTGTTGGTAACATCCACATGCATCAGTGGGGTCCAATAAAGGTCTCAGAACCCCAAGCAGAAACCCAATAATGCCCTGCAGCTTGATAAATTTGTCAATTATCAGTAATTATGGATTAATTGACTTTCTTTTATTCTAGGTATGTTTTAGTGTATGGTACCCAGATACCTTGTACCACAGTTGTCAAGGCACTAAGGTAACACAAGGTAACAGGGTAGTGCCTTGTTCAGTATCAACTCATTGTGTAACTTCTGCTCATGTTCAGTATCAACCATTGTGTTTGGGGTTAGCGAATAGAAAATCTGCCCAGGCCACCACTTGTGGTGGTTCCATTTTACATAGTGAACTTGAAGCCTGGGATGTGAAGAATACCACAAAGAAATTATCAAATTTAACACAATATCTGTGAATGCTATAATTGAATTATTGCAATCACCAATCCAATCAATGAGAAGAAAGCACTAGAACATGATTTCCAAGAAAATGCTTTAGGTATGGAACCATGGTCCGAAGTATCAATACTCTAGATATGCAAATGTTGTGCATCTAGAGATTTTAACCATTGATACTATTTCTTTTTTTTTCAGTTTGACAAATTCACCTGTATATTGGGACACAAGTATGCATATCTAGACAGATATTAATGTTTAAACTTATTAAATAGTTATTAACTCCCATTATTTAACATTCTGGTGACCCTAAAAGAGATATGAATCATGAGATACATATCAATACTTTGAACCTTGTACAGAACTCCATGTATATTTCATTTACATAAAAGTGGTGAAAGGAAAAAAGTTTATGCAACTATACAGAGTTATCACATTCTTAAATTACTCATTGGAATTAAGTGGAAAAATGGAAGTAAGCCCTGAATCAATAATATTTGCAATGTTTTGTCCTGGAGATTTTTTATCATCTACAGAAATAAAAATGATAGCTATATCCATGAAGACCAAAGGAAAAGGAAAGAGAAAGCAATATACCACTGATGCCAAGCACATGTCAAAGGATCTGCAACTAGCTTCTGATGTTTGATCTCCTCGATCCTGGCATGAGAGTTCTTCAGAGCTTACATGCCGTTCAGATGTCAAATGCTTATTACAGCTGAAAGATGATGAACACTAGAACATAGAACAAAAAAAACAATTTTACTGGAAGAAATAGAACAAGTGACAGAAAGTAAAAAATACCACTGTATACAAAATATCAAAAGTAAACACACGAGCGGTAAGACAAGATGCTATTTTAAGAATTAGTTGTTTGTTCTATACTGGGGATATACATAAAACCAACATACGCATAAATACATAAAGAAGCATGACAGCTTCAAATTGAACGATGCACATAGGCATGAATAATATAAAAAAAAAATATCAAAATGCTAAGACGAGTACTATATTATAGTCATGAACTGGTAAGACATAACAGTCCAAGGAAAGATTATGTACCTGTGCTTTCATACTTTCAGGGGAACAATGAAATAGCGGCTGAGAAGGTGAATGTTTCAAATGATACTCTGCAAGTCTCCGTTCATTTCTTTCTTGACTAAGTTGGAACTGCAAAGAGACCATCTCTTGCTCCAGTTTGGAAACAGAATCCTCCAATGTGGCAATATTGGACAAGAGTTCCTGGGCCTGTGCATGGTGCAATGCAACTTGTAAGTGAAACCAATATATCAGATGTTAGTGCTACTGTGATAAAATGTATGGTTGTCAAAGTCAAGGTATAAGTCGTGCATTATACTGATGGGTAGAAAAAAAAAATGACATGCATAATAAATTTATAATGACCATTTAAAGTATAAAACTTCAAAGACTAAAGAGGTTATCAGAATATTTGAATACATATAAACTTTGGTGCCTTTGGAAAAGAAAATTCTGTTGTTAAAACCAATGTGCGATGGAGAGTACAACACAAGTATTTCAATCTAGGATAACAAAAAGGTTGGTTAAAACCCGAACATTTCAATTGAGAAAATTCCGACTTGGAAAACATTGAAGAAGCAACTGGAAGAGATTCTAGGCAGAACTTCTTTATAAGACATTATTCTTTTTCCTTAGGCTCAGTTTGGAAAGAGTACAAATGCAAATCTGTACGGTGTAAAGACATGCAAAATATAAGGTTTTGCACTTTACATATTTGCATTTGTACTTCTTCCAAACTTAGGGTCAGTTTGGAAAGAGGACAAATACAAATATGTACAGTGAAAACCTTGTATTTGCACTCTTACCAAACTGAGCCTTAACAACAATCATGCAAGAAAAACCAAGTGAATTCACAAGTACAACATAATTTTTTATCAAAAACACAAAAACATGAATTTTCATTAAAGAAAACAATTGAGAACTTAAAAAAAAAAAGGAAGATAATAATCAAAACAGAGCATAAGAGACCAAAATTAAATACAATAAGGACCCAAGCAAAAGCCTCCTGTCCAAGGCAGTCAAACTAGAAAAGTAGTAAACAGGATACAGAAAACCAAACCCAGAACCAGAAAATGAAATTGAAAGGACCAGACATACATATTGTGGGATGCACGAGGGACTAGATAATGATGCTGCAGTATGCTCAACAGCATTTTCCAGGACTGCACGCAGTTCCATCTCTTCTTGCAACTGTTTTTGCAATCTCTCAACCTAGAACAAAATATTTTTATCAGGGTATATCATAGAAACCAACTAGTACAGGTACCTTCAAATAACCTTTCAAACACTATTGACATGCAAAGCTTGGAAGCTTTTTTAAAGTGAAAGCTAAAAGGTTCTATGAATTGATCAAAAGCTCCACCAAATCAGATTAGATCATAACAAAATGCATACCTACCATCCCTGCTACACTTCAAACGTGAAATAACATTCCTACTAAACATAATAAGCTTTATCATGAAAATGATTTCCTCTAGCTCCTATTCTTTCAGTGTAGAAGGAACAGAATTTTTTCAGTCCATAAATCTTCAGTTATATTTCTGCCTCTTTTACAGCAAAGATTTTTCCATCTGCTCCTTTTACATGGAAACAAACACACTAATACAGCCTATATGCCAAACAATTTCAACTTACCCAACAATACCGGCAAAAACTAAATTCCCGTCAAAGCAAGAGTAAAGTAGACTTCATGAAATTCTCCAACCACCCTAATCACACTTAGAGGTCACAACTGAAAGTTCTATCTCAAATATTACTAATAAATATCTGCAACCTAAAATTTGAAAATGACAAACATGAACATGATAATAAATGTGAACAAAGATGTAAAAGGTATTTTCTTTTTCCCCTTTTTGGAAAGTTGGTGGTCTTTGTTGACTTCCAGTTCATGGAACATGAAATCCGTTTAACATAAACAGAGTAATAAAAACAACAAAACAAACTGCTGACACTTACATCCTGTTCAAGCTTGAATTTGTAAGGATAGGAACTATCACTTTTACTGCACGGACTAAAGTTTGCAGCATCTTCACTAGAATTGCTTGCCTAAAGAAGAGAAGGATTAAAAATAAATCATAAACCATAGAAAACAAGGCAAGCTTCACATTAAAAGACTAAACTTCTAACATCCAATTACAATCATGTAATTAAGTTTAACTTAAACTGTTAACTGAAGGTAAGGATGGAAGGATTAGCTGAAACAAGAAAGAGGTAAGCATGTGTAGTTCATACCATGCCCAGAAAAAAAAAAAAAAAATTATTGTTCTGATTGTGAAGGCATATAAAAATATTAGTCCACTTCATTCACTAACAGCAAATGAGATAGCAGCGCCACAATACGACCAGCTCCAGTAATAATTTTGTTATGGTTAAGATTCCAAAGTGAATCAAAACTAAGAAAAGTTGTCACCTCTCCAACATGTTGAAGAGTTAATGATATGTCCAGATAATACTACCAGAGCTATCACATCAGTAATTCATAATATAACTACATTCTAAATTTTAAAAGGTTACCACCATACCACTCTATGTCAGAGCCGATAATTGAACAAGTATATAATCTTGTAATAACAAATAATTATGTTACTTAGTTTGATAATCTTATGGAAAATAAATTGCATTTAAATCATTTAAGGTGCCAATGTAAAATATGGAGAACAACAATGCATTCATAAACCAACATATTATTTTCTCCAATATATTGTTCCTTGTTTATATGAAATTATTTAACATAAAGATTTCTCAAAAATATGAACCAACTACATATAATAATCAAATACCTGTACAAAGATCCATATCGTGTCAGATACTTCAATCTTTAGTGAAATCCCATATCCAACCAAGTTCTTGCCATATCCAGGTATATATCCAACTAGAGCAACAAGCCAACAAATACTAACCTCTAACATGGGAGAACTGCAGCTCCTAAATTCGTTCACAATGTCCAATCGATTTTCTGAACCACGACCTCTCATGACAGCCTGTGAACATTTGGCGAGGGGATCACTTCTGATGAAAACAGCAAATAAGCATCAAATAGAATTCCCTGAATCCTCATCCATTTGTAGCATTTCCTAATAAAAGTTTACAAAAGTCACCAGAAAGCAAGGGAGAAATTACAAAAACAACAGCAAGAATAAACCACTTACAGGCTTAAGGTTAATTGTGCAACCGATGAGTACATCTTGTAACCATGGGGTGTTACTTTTACACTGAGCATCAAAAAATTGTTGGGATAGTTTATCTGTTTCCATAAATCATAAAGACATAAGCTTGACTTCGAAGTATTGTATACAATGAAGCATAATCAGAGAGAAGCAGCAAGTGTAGAGAAATGCATAAATTTCTGAGGATCGAATGAAATTCTCCATAAAACCAATGAACCTGCAAGACGTCTGCAAGCATCTAGGATTGTAATCTGATGTTTTTAAACTGAAAATTAAAGCAAAAAAATTAAAAATATTTTACACGTTTATTTTTGAAAAACTAAGGATGAAACTGGCGCTGAGAAATCTAGCAGAAGTTGAAAAGCAAGAACATAGAAGTATGAATAGTTAGCGAAGTCACTGTGATTCATGTGAGCTAGTAAATGCCAAACAAACCCACGAATGAACAGTTGGTACAAGTCATTTTCAATGCAACCAACCAAGGTTCACAAGCAGCAAAACCCAATAAGTCAAAAAGGAAAGGAAAATGGAAAAGAAAAAATATATATATAATCCCTCAATCAATTGCAACCTTTATCAAGCTTAATGACAAAACTAGGAGAAATTCCCAATGCATCCAAAAAAATATTTTTTTATAAAAAGAGGATAAATAAAAAGGGTTGCATATTCTTCGAGATCCTGACCTTCTGCCCTGGTTACCCTAAAAACATAACTGAGAATGAACGCAAATCCCAGCTGGTTATCAAATAAAAAGGGTTCAATCTCAGCTCACCCAGTCAAGAAATAAACTAAAATAAATGAACATGAACAATACGCACAAATACATATAGCCCTTCCTAGGAATCAAAAGCTCATCGCGGAATATAATTACAACCAATATAGCCCTTCATAGAAGACGAATTTTTGTTTCTAACCTTTATGAATATATAATCACAACCAATATCATACCTTAAAAAAGTTGAAAGGTTGGGGTATAATAAAAGCAATAGGATCCTTCTATAACCACAATGACCCATAAGAAAGCAGAAAAGAAGCCCTAAACAAGACAAGCTCCGAGTAACCCACTTCAGGGAAAAAAGAGAAAAGAAAAGAAAAGAGAGGCTAAAGTTGTTATGACTTATGAGGGCTTAAAAAGCTGGGTAAACAGGTGCTTAAAAAAGCACTTGTTTGAAAACTTCCAAGGCTTTTAGTACACAATAAAAACCCCATTTCTCATAAATAAAAGGGTCTGAAAAAGGGATCCAAAATCGGGAAGACAGATGTAGTGGACCTACCATGTCCATGGACAACGCATCAAACCAAAACCCAACTAAATGAAACACCAACCCTTTTCTTTTGCAGTAAAACCAATTACAGTGGCAGGATCAAACTTTTTTCTTTTTTACTTAAACGAAGAAAAGAAGGAAAAAATAGAAACTTTTACCATTTCGTTTTGATTGATCTAATCTAATCCTTGAAAGCAATAATGATACAATCATAGCTCTGCAATGAAAAAGCTTCTTTTGATTTTTTTTCTCCCTCTATCGGATAAAAACGCTTTGTACTTGAAGCAAGAAAAGAACCAGGAATCATTCGGTAATACGGGTCTCCAATTGAAGGGAAAAGAATCCAACCTGAAATACAAAAAAGGGGGAGGTGGGAGAGAGAGAGAGATGCTCTTGCCTTAACACATATCCAACTCTATTTCTGAGAGAGATCAAAGAGTTAATCCACTGAAATGCTGACATTCCTCCGCCCGTCAGAACCCAAAACCAGTGAAAAGGTTAAAAAAAAACAAAAGTAAGAAGAAAAGAGCACTGAATGAAATCAACTGCGAAGGTCGAGAGCTCCTAGCCTCCTTCCCGAGTGAAAAGTGAAAACGGATCGAGCAGAAAATGAAAAGGAGAAAGACGGAAAGGAAATAAATCACCGTGACAAGGAAAAAATTAATAAAATATGGTTTAAACTTTTAACCTTTATTTATTAGTAATAAACGTCAACGGAACGGAGGAGGAGTTGGAGTCCTGGAGAGTGGTCGAGTGGAGAGAGGCCACCACGTCATCGTCATTCATCCATCGATTCTCCGTATGCATATATAAAGCCACAAGCTGTCAAGTCCGCAAGAGTTCAAATTTTAAACCCAGAAAGCAGGCTCTCTGAATTCAAATCTGCATTTATACTTTTTTTAATCGTTTGAACTTTGAACAAGGAACATGCAGTACAGAAATGGCCAGCCAAGCCAAGACCCAGAGAAAGACAGAGCTCTAGACTGCGATGATACCCACAATGCAACACCACAGAAATTTCAAATACATTAGGGATATGATAAAAACAAAAGGAATCTGACACTACTTCCAAGTCTCAAGTTTCAAAGGAGAGGGGAGAGAGAGGGGGGGGAATATAAAGAAAGAAAATTTTCTGTCTTTATGTTGACAGAGTTTAGTGACAAAAGGATGCTTTTTTCAAATGGCGACACTGGAAAAAATCCGTATTTCCTGAAATCGTTAGAACTCGAGAAGCAGATGAGGCGGTGGATGTTCAGAAAACTATGGCGCCTCTTTTGTCTGCAAATGCGCGGACCACTCGGAATTTGAAAACGAGGGCTAGAGTCTGGAGTCTGCGGTCACCCTTTTTCTCGTTTCTCTGCTCCCGCCCCCCAGTCCGGCAGTCCCCACACTCGTCGCTCACGGATTTTCATTTTGGATTTCTCTCTCTCTCTCTCTTTGTAATTGTTTTTTTGAATCCTCACTGCAACTTGGATTTGGATTTGTATGGATGATGAGGATGGATCAACTGAATTCATTATTCATGTATGGCATTATGAATACACAAAGCCCACTTGACTTGGGAATCGGTAGAAGGGAAGAACTGCAGAGGCACTCAAAATTCAAATAAGCAAATCTTCGGGTCAACGTAGATTCTAATCCGACGATAGATAGGAGAAGTTTCTCCTCGAGTAAAGTTGGATAGAAATTCTCTTGACCCTTGATATTTGACGGAAAAATAGGCAGTGCTAAAACCGTTGGATTGGAATAGAGATGGAATGCGTTATACACTTATACCCGCAAGAGACGACCGAGGAAGAAGAAGAATGAGGCAGCGAGAGGCGAGAGCGACTCAAGACTGTAGAGTCCGTTTCATTCCATTTGGCAAAGTATCAAGTACACACGTCAAAGAATTATGTTTGGAAATTAGCATGGACGAAGAAGAAAACCTGGAAACACCACGTCACCACCAACTACGCTCCAGCCAGCCTCCACCTTCGAGAATCGAGAGAGAAGAGCCATTATGAGCTCACATCGTCTGTCCCCACCAATGGAATGCTGCCACGCCGCCTTAATTTTGAAACTCTAATTTAACGGAATCCGGACTTAAACGGCAGTGTGGACTCCGAAAAAATATTAAATTTTATTAACCTGCCTAATTCTCTTCCCTTTCGTATCTCTCATAAACTCCTCTTTTCTTCTACCCTCACTACTCACCACCACTACAAGGCTATAACCAGTTGCCGCCTAATTCTCTTCCTCCTCTCCTTTCACCGATCACTCCTCCTCCTCTCTCTCTCTCTCTCTCTCTCTCTCTCATTCTTCTTTCTTCTCCATCGAGTATTAGGGTTTTCTTTCTTTGAGATCCAGCAGCAACCAGTTGGCCGGTTAGGAGCTATACCACTTTCTGGCGTGAAACTACTGCAACCAACTTTCATGTTCCATCTTTTTTTTTTTTTTCTGATAGGTTACTCTCCTGCCAGAGCTCGAGGACCCATGGAGTTCAAATCCATGCGTCCTGTTGCAAACCCTAACTCTAGCTCATCCCTCTGCCCTTTCTACTACTTAGGGAACAAGCACCATTGTGTGCCGGAGATCTTCATTGAAAGTTCGATTCATTCTTGCTTTTTGTAGGGTCTCTCGCCTAGTGGGGTTGGTGACGTCCTTGTAGCTTATTCTGGATTTCATTTTCTTAGTTATGAATTGATGGATTGCATCTGTGCACTTACCGATCTAGATGAAAGAAGGTAACCATTAAACCCTTTCGCATGTTTTCATGCGTGTGGACATGGGACATCTATTCAGTGAAAGTTTCATCTTCAGAATTCCCTGTAACAGTCGGTGTTTCATAAGTAAATAAAATATTAAAACGACCTTCTAGGAGAGTTCACAATAAATACAAAAATTGATTCATACTTTATATGGAAAAAACAGTGTTTGTGGTGGTTATTTGGAGTTTATTGTTTATTAAATCTGATTATCATTGATAAGGACCAAAATTCTGGCTCAGGGCTCTTGCCATAAATCTAAACTCTGAAATAAGGTTGACCTACTGATAATCTTTAAGTCTAAAGCAGAGAAGGAAGAAGAAATACGGCCGAGAGGCTGCGGTGGTTGTAATGGCGATGAGAAGGGAAGAAGAAAAGAAGAGTTTATGAGAGATGTGAAAGGGAAGACACTTGAGCGGGTTAATAAAATTCAAGTGTCCTTTTAGAATCCAGACTGGGGACAGACGATGTGAGCTCAGCCATTGTCCTCTATTGGGCCCCACCCTTTAGGGCTGCAGCTTTTGGGAGACCGTGTGCGGCTTTTCAATAGGCAAATTTTTTGATCTATCTTTATGGGTCTAGTTAATTGACTAATTATACTTTTATGTGCTATTTTATTATTTTTGACAATTATCTAAAACCCATTAACGTTCCGTCATATTCACATGTGACATCACGTAATTATTATAACTTCTGAAATTTTCTAATTTATCCTTTTATTGTCGAAAATGCCTTTTCCTTTGCGCAAAATATATCTATCGTAAAAATCATTGGTATCAATACGAGTTACGAGGTCCATAAGAAACCGGAAAACCGAAAATCCGGTTAATCATTGGTTGGATTTTAAGAAAAACGGAAGGATCGATTTGGTTTTCGGTTAACCTATCAAAAACCGACGGTTAATCGAACCAACCGATTTTATAAATAATATATATTTTATATTTCCCTGCCCCATCAGCCCAGCCCAGCCTCCCCGCATCTTGCGGCCCCGTGCCCCTCTAACCCATTCTTTCGGCCCAAGCTCAATTTCTTTCACATTCGAATTTTGAACCCCTACAAACAAAAGGCCAAAACATGAAAAAAATCCCTCC
Source organism: Nelumbo lutea (assembly GCF_056320005.1). Classification (NCBI taxonomy): domain Eukaryota; kingdom Viridiplantae; phylum Streptophyta; class Magnoliopsida; order Proteales; family Nelumbonaceae; genus Nelumbo; species Nelumbo lutea. The sequence continues at coordinate 59,361,372 of NC_142691.1, read as the reverse complement.
TTTATTCTTTTTTGAGCCTTGAACAAAGAACTCACAAGTGAAAAGTGAAAATCCTAGCAACTAAGACGTCGGTCGCCACTCCTCTTCCCTCACATCTTTTTTCTTCTCTCCTGTCGCCGTCGCCTATGGCTGCGGGCTTAGGGTTGTGCTTTCTTCTCCTCAAATAATCAGAATACTGAATACCAAACCATTTCTCCTCTGACCTCTCCAATCACCGTCATTGGTTCTATTTTCCCTCATCATCGTCACCGTCTCCGTCATTGGTTCTACTTAAATACTGGTAAATGGTTTTTTTAGTTAAAATAGTTAAATATTTGATATAAAAATTGTTTAAAATACAATTGTCTCATGTCTGAAACTCTAAATGTCGAATGAATGATACCACTAAATAGGACCTTTCTTTTGGTTTGAGTTTGGGACTCTTACTCTCTTAGTCATAGTTAGGTATATTTTGCTTTTGGAAAATGCTATAGATTATAGATATAATCATATAATAATACGGAATGTTTGACATGCAATGGGAGTTCTAGACCGTGGAATCTTATTTATGTGATTAATTTTCAATAATGAATAGGGGTTTTTCTATTATTTAAGTGCTTATTTACTTAATATATTTTACAAGAATGAACAAATAGGCTATATTAGAGCCGTTCCACCACTTTCTATAGTTTACAATCTACTACTCTTTGAACAGAGATTTTGCTACTGCTTAATATACTAAGATGAACTCAAAAAGATATTTTAGAAAGCTGTGATTATTTGTTTTGCATTGTTGTTAGCACTTCTACTTGCTTTTGTATATTTTAATAGAATGCACTTATACTTGAGAAAATGATAAATAATTCTACAAATTTTAGTTATGGATTTTCGATGATTCTGATGGATGGCTTCTATTGCATAATATGATTTTTGTTGAAAGATCAATTCCTACCAGTTGCTAACTTTAACAGATACCTATTTAATCAAGTAAACAGTTGCTTACTTGCTTTGTATATTCAATAACGAATGTTTCATGTTTATTTATACGTGTTCAATCTTTTTCTTGAAATTTTTTTGGGCCTTAAAAATTCAACTTTTTCATATTTATTCATGCTTATTCATTTTTATTAATTATTTTTCTTATTCATTTATTATTTTTCTTATTGATTTATTCTTATTCATCCTTTTTCTTTATTAGATGTCAAGTATGGGTGAAAGTAACACAAGCACAAATCCTCCTCCTAAACCTCAAAGAGATGATCACAATGCATCAAATCCACCTATTATGGAGGCTGATTCAAAGGTTAGTCTTTCTTCTACTTCTAGAAAAAAAAATCTTGGGTGTGGGATCACTTCACTAAGATAAATTGTCAAGTTAAAAGTGATGAAAGAGCATCATGTAACTATTGTGGTAAGGACTTAGCTTGTCCTAGTGCAAGTGGTACAAGTTGCTTGATTAATCACTTGACTAGATGCAAGAAGTATCCTTTAAATGCGGACAAGAAACAAAAAAACTTCTAAGTCTTCATATCAAAATGTAAAAGAGGGGGGGGGGGGGGGGGACACCACTCTAATACTTGTAACTTACAAATTTAACCAAGAAGATTGTAAAATGGCACTTGCTAGAATGATTATTGTAGATGAATTGACCTTTAAGCATGTCAAACTGAAGGGGTTCCGTGACTTTTGTGGTACCATGCAACCATGATTTATAGTCCCTTCATGTCAAACAATAACTAGAGATTGTTATGATTTCTTTATAGAGGAGAAAATGAAGTTGAAGAAATATTTTAAGAAATTGCCATCGAGGATTTTTCTTGCTACAGACACATGGACATCTTGTCAAAATCTTAGTTATATGTGTCTCACTGTTCATTTCATAGATAATGACTAGAAATTGTATAAAAAAAATTAAAAATTTTGTCCAATTTCCAGTCACTCAGGAGAAATGATTAGTAAGGTAATTGAGAGATGCTTGCTTGACTGGGGCTGATTGGGGCATTGAAAGAGTTTTCACTATAACAGTAGACAATGCAAGCTCAAATGATGTGGGAATTCAATACTTGAAAGAAAGACTCAATAATTGGAAGATAAGTGTTTTAAAGAGTGAGTTTTTGCATATGAGATGTGGTGCACATATTTTGAGTTTAGTTGTCAAAGAGGGGTTGTTCGAGGTGGATGAGTTTATTTTTAGGATTCGTTCTGTAATGAAGTATGCAAGGTCTTCTCCATCACAATTGCAAAGGTTTAATGATTGTGTAGAGAAAGAAAAGATAGAGAGTAAGAGTCTTATTTACCTAGATATTGATACTAGGTGAAACTCTATTACTTGATGTTGGAATCTACTTTAAAATTTCAGAAGGCATTTGATTTGTTAGAGACTGTTGATAGTAAGTATGTAGAGGAGCTTACTAGTTCAAAAAATAAGGGTTTGCCCAGTGATGATGATTGGGAATATGCTCGGTGTTTGCTCCATTTTCTTAAAATTTTTTATGAAACTATATTGAAATTGTTTGGATCACTTTATGTAACTGGAAATATATACATAAAAGAAATTTATGGTATTAGGATTGTTATTTCTAGGAGGTGTGTCAATGATGATTTTGGTGTTAGTTTGATGGCTTCCAAAATGAAAAATAAGTTTGAAAAGTATTGGGCAAATTGAGGAATATCAACATTATGTTGTTCATTGCAATGGTTCTTAACGCTTGATTTAAATTGGAGTATGTGGATTGGGTTATTAATGAATCCTATGATGTTGATAATGCTCAAGTGTTGAAAGAGAGGGTGAATCATGTTTTGGTCTCCATGTTTGAGTTTTATAGTTCAACTAAGTCATCTCATAATGTTCAATCAAGCAATCAAATTCAATACACAAATGAGATGGAAATTGAGAGTGTAGAAGATGTTGTTGATTTTATGAATACATTGCATAAAAAGCAACTGTAGATACCAATACAAAATTGGATAAATATTTAGGGAAGGAATGTGAAGATCCAAAAAATAAATCATTTGACATATTGATCTGGTGGAAAGTTAATTCATCTAAATATCAAATGCTTCCTATGATGGCTCGAGATGTGTTAGCTATGCCAGTACCTATAGTTGCATCTGATTCGGCTTTTAGCACTGGAGGCCGTGTGTTTGATTCATTCCATAGTTCTCTAACTCCAATAATGGTAGAAGCTATCATTTGTGGACAAGATTGGCTATGAAAATCCCATGAATACTTTCTTTTAGAGGAGAGTTTAGAAGAACTTGAGAGTATGGAATCAGGTAAGCTTTTTGTTTTTTATTTTATTTTTCCTATTCAGTTTTATTTTGTTATGTTAATTCTAATTTGTGTTTTAATCTTTTTTGTAGAGATATCATGTATCAGTGAGGAGCATCATCTTATTACTATTGATGATTGAATGTTTATGGTTGTGGTCTTATGGACCTCATTCAATTTAAATTAGTTGTAGTTTGTGGACCTTGTTTACGTTTATGGTTGTGAACTTGTGATTTGTGAACCTTGGAAGTAGTTTTGAATGTTTATGGTTGTGGATGTTTTTCGTAGAGATTTGTTAACATTGTTAAATGGGAAAAGATTTGAATGTGTTATTGAATGTTTTTTGTAGAATAGGAGAAATAGTGATTTGTTGAATGGCCATGTATTTTTTTTTTTTTTTTTTTTGGACAGGTACATGGCCAAGTGTTTGAAACATAAAATGGCCAGTTTCTGGTCTACTAAACAGTGACTGAATAGCTCTCACTATGGGTAGAAATAAAGGTTTGTTGAATGGCCAAGTGTTTGAAACATCAAATGGCTAGTTTCTGGTCTACTAGTTTGAATGGCCAGTTTTTGGTCTACTAAACAATGACTGAATAGCTCTCACTATGGGTAGAAATAATGGTTTGTTGAATGGCCAAGTGTTTTTTCTTTTTGACAGGTAAATGGCCAAGTGTTTGAAACATCAAATGGCCAGTTTTTGGTTTACTAGTTTGAATGACCAGTTTTTCGTCTACTAAACAGTGACTGAATATCTCTCACTATGGGTAGAAATAGTGATTTGTTGAATGGCCAGGTGTTTTTTCTTTTTGACAGGTAAATGGCCAACTGTTTGAAACATCAAATGGCTAGTTTCTGGTCTACTAAACATGTTGTAAGCTGACCTTATTGCTCTCACTATGAGGAGATTGTTGAACGGCAAGGTGTTTTTTTTATTTTTACAGGTAAATGACCAGGTGTTTGACTTTTTGAAAGTTTCAAATGGCCATTGGCCAGTTTGAATGGCTACTTTCTAGTCTACTAATTTATTACGGACTTGTTGAAAATTGAAACATCAAATGGCCAAATGTTGAATCATGAATGGCCAAGGTTGATATAGTAAAATCCCTTTGCAACCCATTGATTTTTTTTTAAATAAAAATGAAAAAATAACAATGAAAACCGAAAATAGTAACATTGGTTTTTTTAATAAAATGAAAAAAAAACTGAAAATCGAAGACCAGTTAAAGATTTATTTCAATTCAGTTTTGGTTTGGGCTAATGCAAAAACCGGTGATACCGGTTCGGTTTGTAAAATATGCCCACGGTTCGATTAACCGAACTGTGGACACCCCTAATGTTGGTAACCTCCGGACCGACGTATGTAATCATCGCTAGGGGTGAAATTCACCCAACACGCTAAACCCACCCAGTATCTAATCAACCCGGTTTGCCTATTTACTTGTTGGATTTAAAAATGGGTTCATCAATCCGTTAAATCAATTTAAATGGATTGGGTTGTGTATAATTATTAGGTTAACTACTAAAATATAAGTATTAATTCTTTAGCCATTTTTTAACGGAAAAATACAAATAGGCCTAATGCAGTTTCTGATTTTTACTACAGGAATATAAACATTAGAAAGGCAAAAAATCACCCTCTATGCATTCACCCGTAAATTAGCATCAATTCCGAGCTGACACCTAATTCAAATGTATTTTGAGCCTACAAATTCTGACCTTGGGCTGAATCGTCATTCTCCAGTTTTTTATCGATTATTCCACTTGACAAATCAAAATGGTCTATGGCCTTATACGGTCTGCAAATTGACAGGGCATTCCAGTTTAAAAATCTCTATTTACGGGTTGCTCCACCTACACTCACACGTAAGCTATGCGTTTGTTAAAATTCCAAATATACCCCTCGACTTCCTAACCTTTGTTCGCTCGATCAACTCCTGTATTCGTCTTCCTCTTCCTCGACTCTCAACTAGGGGTGAGCATAACTCGGTTAAAACCGAATAACCAAACCAAAAATTTTGGTTTTGATTTTTTAGGTTCGGTTTTTTTAGTTTTTGATTAAATTGGTTCGACTATTTCGGTTTTTGGTTTTGATTTTTGGAATTATAATTTCGGTTAACTGAATTAATCGAATTTATTATTATTATATATAATATATAATATATAATATATAATATATAATAAAGTATATATTATTAAAATTCGGTTTTAACCGAAAATTTTGGTTTCGGTTCGGTTTTTAAAATTTCAGTTTATTCGGATAAAAACTGAACCGAATAAATCGAATGTTCACCCCTACTCTCGAGACTCCACCACCGAGGCTCACATTCGCCTTTCTTCTCTCCTAACTTTTGCTACACCTCATCAATCGTCTTCTCGCCTTCTTCTTCTTGCCTAACTCCTCATCGGTCGTTATTCTCCCCTCCGGGTTTTAGCAAGGTGACGATAGTGCGTCAATAACCTCGCTTCCAGCTGTTGTCGGAGTTTTCCTCATCATTAACGTTGAAAGCAACTAGCTAGACCTAAAGAATCAGACGGCTTAGATTTTGAGGCACTTAAATCTCTCTTGGTCGCAGTTTCGAAGTTCGATGACTGGTTGCTGAGCTGGAGGGAAAGCTTTCTGAAAGGTAGATAATAGTTTTTCTGTCGCTCTCCCTCTTTCATTCTTTTATATTTCTTCTCCGTCTTTGTTTCTTCGAGTCTCTCTATTCATTGTCCCCTCTCTTCATCTGCTCTACGAAGTTGATCCATTCCGTAAGTTGTCGCGTTCGATTCTGTTTGAATTTTGTTCTGTTTCTCAATATTTGTTTAGTATTAATTTGGATTCTTTTGATCGTATTAAGTTGGTTGAATCCAAAGGGTTTTGTAATGTGACATCTATAGTCATGGAGTAAAACCTACCAACGGATTTCCTTGTAGATTTCCCAGGTTTCTTCACTTGCGGTTTGTCTTTCCGTCAAAATTTTGCAGTTATTTGCTATGATCGTGGTCTGTAGTTAGGCTTCCGGCGTTTTCCTGGTCCTTCATCATTTTCATTGCGCTGCATGGTGATTTTTATTGTTTTTTATTTTCCCTGCAATATTGATGTCCATGGAAACCATTTTATGCTATTTTGGGTGTCTTTATGTGCTTCTCCTTGAAACTGTTTATGCTTCTCCATTTATGATTATGGATCGGTCGATCTTCTTAGGGTTTCATAATATGTTTAGAAATTTTCATCGATAAATTCTGTTGCCACAATGGTGTGGGTATGTTTTCTTGCATTTCGTGAGCTCTAAACAAAAACAACAAATTTTGGTAGGTCAATATGGTAATCCAATACAAAGCTACTGTGGCTTCTCTTTTCCTTTCTTCCTTTTGTTTCCTTCCTCTGCTCTTTTCTTCGCCCAAGGATGGGCTGTTTAGAATTGGGCTGAAGAAGAAGAAACTCGACCAGAATAACCGGCTTGCTGCTCTACTTAAGCCTGAGGGAGAGAAGCCTCTAAGAGCTTCTACACGGAAGTGTCGTCTTGGCGGGAACCATGGGGACTCTGGATGGTCTAACTTGTGGGTACCAAAAAGTGCTACTTCTCGGTGGGTCGCAAGTTTTGAAGGATTTTCTCCTTTGGAAGTTTTACCATATTTGATTGCGTAAAAATTAATTAACATAGTGTTTTTTCTATCTTGACACAGGTCGCTTGCTATTTCCATTCCAAACACAAGTCTAGACTGTCTAGCACCTACAAGAAAAATGGTTTCCTTTTGTTTCCTTAGTCCATCATGCACGATGACATTTTTCTTGGTTAGCTTATTTGTTATTTGTCAGATTCCATCGAGTTTAAATTTCTTCTTGATGTATTGTTGAATTTCTTTTATCAGATAAGAGAAACCTTGGAAAAAAAAAAAAAAAAAAACAAAAAGAAAAACTTGACCGCCAAATCAGGTCGGGGCACTCTGAATTTCTGCATGAACAAAATGCAAAATTGCCGACAATCTTGGCCGATGGAGCGAAACGGAGCTTTATCCAAAAATTTTGTTTTGTTTGGTCGAGCTGAACCGTAACGCAAATCGGGCTGCCGTTCGACCCCTGCCATTAAGCGACAATGCCCTACCACGTTGTGTCGGTCCCGCGACCCATCCGTAACCTTAATGCATGGGCGCCTCACTTGGCCAAATTCACTAAGTTGCCCCTGAGTGGTCGGTGGACCAAAGGAGGGGTGCTTTTGTTGCCAAACCATGTCAGGGCTCTCTGGAATATCCCAATGTTCACGTCCAGCATAAACGGAACACATAATTACCGATAGTCTTGACCGATGGAGCGAAACGAAAATTTATCCAAAAGCTCTGTTTCGCTCCATCGAGTCGAACCGTAACTCCGATCAAGCTGTCGTTCGACCTCTACCATTATGGGATAGTATCCTACCACGTAGTGTCGGGCCTGTGGCCCATCCATAACCCTACCCACATGAATGTCTCACGTGGCCAAGTTCACGAAGTTGCCCCCTTGAGCGGCAAGTAGACCAAAGGAGGGCGGGACCGAGTACTTCGGAATGTTCCAATGTTCACACCCCGCCCAAACGGAATACATAATTGCCGACGAAGCCAAAGAGAGCTTTTGGATAAAGCACCGTTTAGCTCCATCGAACCAAACCCTAACTTTAATCAGGCTACAGTTCAACCCCTGCCATTATGGGAAAATACCCTACCATGTCGTGCCAGTCCTACGACCTATCATAACCCTACCCCATGGGCGCCTCACGTGGCCTAATTCACCAAGTTTCCCCTGGGTGGATGGTGGACCAAAGGAGTGGTGTGTTGGCCGCCAAATTGGAATAGGACACTCTAACATGTTCCAACGTTCACATCTAGCACGAACAGAATGCATAATTGACAACGGTTTTCGCCGACTGAGCGAAACGGATGAAGCTTTGTTTCGCTCCGTCGATCAGAACCATAACTCCAATCGGGTTGCAATTCAACCCTTGCTGTTATGGGACAATACCCTATCATGTCGATCCGGTTCCGTGGTCCATCCATAATCCTATCGCATGGGCGTCTCACGCGGCCAAATTCACCAAGTTGCCCCATGAGTGGCCAGTGGGCCAAAGGAGGGGTGCTTTAACTGCCAAACCAGGATAGGATACTTCGGAATATCCCAATGTTCACATCCGGCATGAATGGAATGCACAATTTTCCACAGCTTTGGTCGATAGAGCCAAACAGAGTTTTATCCAAAAGCTCCATTTCGCTATGTCGAGTCGAACCATAATGCCGACCGGGCTGCCGTTTAACCCTTGCCATTATGGGACAATACCCTACCACGTCGTGCCAGTTCTGCGGCCCATCCATAACCCTACCCCATAGGCGACTCACGTAGCCAAACTCACCAAGTTGTCCCCTAAGTGGCCAGTGGACCAAAGGAGGATGCAAATAAATACAGAAAAAACACAGAAACAAAAACTGAAAAATAAATCAAAAATTGCAGATAAATACAGAAAAATACAGAAAAAAAAACAAAAAATTGCAAAAGAAAAACAGAAAATGGCAAGGTGGACTTATCAATTCAAGATAAAAAAACAACAAATCATTTTACAAAAAAAATAAAAAAAAGAGCCCAAGAGCGAAGAGTCCCACCAATATAATACAGGAAATGAATACAATAAAATCTGCATTTCAGAGAGCCTCTGCAAACTTACCGGACAGCCGCTGCAAATTTGTCGTCCGCCGTTGCAAGTGTTTGCCGCCGCAACTTTTACTACTAAAAACTCACCGTCACTAGTTGCCATTAATCATCGTTGGTCAGTGTGTGTCGCCGTTGGATGCCAGAGGTGCTGACTGCCACAGGTGGTTGGTTGGGTGTGAGGGTTGAGAGAAGGGACGGGGTAGAACAAAAATGGGGTTCTAACTCTAAAGGGACTAAACATTCAATTCTGGGTTGGGGATATTGAAGGTATTTTATTTTTTGTTTTTTTTTATTTATTTAAAACATTGAAAATAAAAAAGAGTAACCCGCGAACCACTGCCCGGGTTGAACGATTTAACGGTCTGACTGCCCAGGTCAACGGTTCTTTGACTTTTCAACATTTTTTTAGAAAATTTCGGTTTTTAGTATAACCGAACCCAAAGGTTTGACTGGTTACTGGTTTTTCCGATCCCGTCCGATTTTGAAAACCATGGGGTTATGTATGGGCCGCGGGACTGGCACGACGTGGTAGGTTATTATTCCATAATGGCAAGGGTCGAATGGCAACCCGATTGGAGTTATAGTTCGGCTCGATAGAGCGAAACAAAGCTTTTGGATAAATCTTTGTTTCACTTCGTCAGCCATGGCCGTCGGAAATTGTGCGTTCCATTCGGGCTGGATGTGAACATTAGAACATTCTAGAGTGCTCTGTCCCGATTTGGCGGCCAATGCACCCCTCCTTCGTTCTAATTGCCATTCATGGGGCAACTTGGTAAATTTGGCCATGTGAGGTGCCCATGGGGTAGGGTTATGGATGGGCCGCGGGACCGGCATGACATGCTAGGGTATTGTCCCATAATGGCAAGGGTTGAATTGCGCAACGGTCGGAGTTATGATTCACTCAATGGAGCGAAACAAAGATTTAGGATTTTCGCTCCGTCCGCTAAGACTGTCGGCAATTATGTGTCCCGTTCATGCTAGATGCGAACATTGGAACATTACTGAGTGCCCCGTTACGATTTGGTGGCCAATGTACCTTCCTTTGGTCCACCGGCCACTCAGGATGAATCTTGGTGAATTTGGCCACGTGAAGTGCCCATGCAATAGGGTTATGGATGGGTCACGGGATTGGCATGACGTAGTAGGGTATAGTACCATAATGGCAAGGGTCGAACGACGACCCGATCGAAGTTACATTTTGGCTTGACGGACACCGACCAAGGCCGTTGGCAATTATGTGTACCATTCGTGCCGGATGTGAACATTGGAATATTCCGGAGTGCCTCATCATAATTTAGTGGCCAACGCATCCCTCCTATGGTCCACCTACTACTCATGGGCCATCTTGGAGAATTTGGTCACGTGAGGCTCCCAAGGGGTAGGGTATTAGATGGGCCGCGGGACTAGCATGATGTGGTAAGGTATTGTCCCATAATGGTAGGGATCAAACGACAGCCTGATCGGAGTTACGGTTCGCTCTGTTTCACTCCGTCGGCCAAGGCTGTCAGCAATTATGTGTTCCGTTTAGTGTTGGATGTGAAAATTGGGATATTCTGGAGTGCCATATCCTGGTTTGGTGGCCAACACACCTCTCTTTTGGTCCACTGACCACTCAGGAGGAAACTTGGTGAATTTAGCCATGTGAGGTGCCCATGGGGTAGGGTTATGGATGGGCTGTGGGACAGGCACGGCGTGGTAGGGTATTGTCCTATAATGGCAGGGGTCGAAACGGCCGCCTGATTGGAATTACAGTTCGGCTTTCGCTCCGTCAACCAAGGCCGTCGGCAATTATGCGTTCCATTCATGCTTGAGGTAAACATTGGGATATTTCGGAGTGCCCCGTCATAGTTTGGCAGCCAATACACCCTCCTTTGGTCAACTGGCCACTCAAGGGGCAGCTTGGTGAATTTGACCACGTAAGGCACCCAAGGGGTAGGGTTATGGATGAACTGCAGAACTGGCACGACAGCCCGATTGGAGTTACGGTTTGGCTCGACAGAGCGAAACGAAGCTTTTGGATAAAGCTTCCTTTCACTTCGTCAGCCATGGCCATCGGCAATTATGCATTCCGTTCAGGCTGGATGTGAACATTAGTACATTTCGGAGTGCCCTGTTCTGATTTGATGGCCAGCATACCCCTCCTTCAGTCTACTTGCCATTCAGGGGGTAACTTGGTGAATTTGGCCACATGTGGCGCCCATGAGCTAGGGTGAAGGATGGGCCACGGGACTGACACGTCATGATAGGGTATTGTCATATAATGGCAGGGGTGAAGGGATGAGAGATTCATTGTATGGACGTCCAAAACTTGCGGAATAAGTGGGCGAATTTCAAAAAAAAATTTCTCTCCCTTCAACTGGGAATCGCATTCCCTATTTAGAAAATCATATTTTCAATGATCAATCTTGAACCATAAACTGAACTAGATCTAAAAAAAAAAAAACAGTAGGAGAGGATTATACTTGACACGGAGAAATAATATCTCCCAACAAAGGTGCTCACACCCAAGGAAGGATCAAAAGACTACTCCCACTGAAGATGACGCAGTGTAGGATAGAGCAGAATCAGTAGTGTTCTCTCCAAGAATCTAATCCTTCGCAAGAAGTAGCAGGATGGCACGTGAGCATAGCTTCCTATCAGTCCCTTCACAAGGAACTGATATCAAGATTGAATCTTGATTTCTCCCACTGAAAAGGAGATTGAACTGGCAGGTGAGGCGGCGGCAAGAAGGAGGCAGCAAGAGAGAATTTTTGCAGGTATGCTGAATTCTCTCTTCTGTGATTTCAGCTCTAAAGACTTGCAATGATCTGATGTTCTTGTGATGTCTAAAGGCTGCCTCCCCCTTCTTTTGTAACCTTAAAGGGATCAGCTCCTAATCCCATTAGGAGTTGCTGATCCAAATCATATTTGGATCAGACATCCCTTTTGGTGATAAGGATAAACCCTTATCTTATCTGCAGAGTAGATCAGCCTTCTCCTAATCTCATTAGGAGGTTTTCAGATCTGAATCACATTTAGATCTAGACTCTCTGAGTGGATAGGGTTAAGACCCTATCCTATATGCTAATCCATTCCCAGAATTCGCCCCTTATTTAACTAATTAAACTAGCCCAGTTCGAAATGGGCTTTAGGCCCATTAAGGTTATGTGCTCACTTAGCCTTCCCAACTGCTGCCCAGTTGGGCTTCCTTGTATGGTGTGGGACCCAAGCATTGATCTACACATCAGCCACATGGGTTCAGCCTAACCTTTGTTACAAGGCCTAGCCGAATACACTGTTATGGACAGTGCACCCCTTGAAACCGATCACATGGGCTCTATGAGCCCAACACTTACCCTAAGTGGTCCTTGGGCCAAGCCACCTTGTAACACCCAGGGACTGTGGGCAGATGCAAGATTAGCTCATCAGGTATTACCCTCAATAGTCTTACACTTAACCTCTCAGCCCATAATGATCAAACACTACCCGACAAGAGATGACCTCTCCCTCGACTGCAAGGAACAGTGTTGCACTCTCTACTTATATGGATCCCGAGAATTAAAACATTTTTGCAAACATTTTGGAAACCATAATATATATACTTTTATATCTCATATAAAAATATATTTTGCAAAACAAATCTCAACGATTGAAATTGGTTGTCGGCAGTCTTGGTTTCCATCAGTGAGAGTGCATCTCCGATCATTACCTTTGTCCGACAAAGGGGTTGATCCTGTTATTGATTGGTACATCAAAGACAGTCCAATCCGACACCTAGTGCAATATCATAATTGAGTGTAGGGGTCGGGTGTAATTTTTTAGTTTTGCCCATTAATCTCAAGGTCCAGGGCAATACTGGAAATCTGGTTCGGTTCAAAGATTCAATTAATCCTACATTGCATGTGCCTAGGGTCTCACCCTGTCGGCTGAGACATGCCACCCCAACTGTCTTGGTGGCACATCAGTGTCAGCCTTATCAGGATAGGTCTCCCCAGACCGACCCACTGGTTGTGAACATTCTAAACTAACACGAGTCTCATTAAGTGTCCAGTTTAAGGGTATTACACAGAAACACACCAAAGGAACATGAACCAAATATGTACTTTATTCATTTACAATAAACTCATAATGTACATCATTCTGATTGAAGTTAAAGGCATACAAAAGCTGTCTAACAAGGGGTCGAATGACCGTTCGACCGGAGTTACGGTTTGGCTCGATAGATTTCTCCATTGGCAATTATGCATTCCGTTCATGCTAGATGTGAACATTGGGATATTTCGGAGTGCCCTATCCTAGCTTGGCAGTTAAATCACCCCTCCTTTGGTCCACCGGCCACTCAGGGGGCAACTTGGTGAATTTGGCCACATAAGGCACCCAAGGGATAGGATTATGGATGGGCTGCAGGACCAGCACAACATGGTAGGGTATTGTCCCATAATGGTAGGGGTCGAATGGCAGCTTGATTGGAGTTATGGTTTGGCTCAACGGAGCCAAACAAAGCTTTTGGATAAATCTTCGTTTTGCTTCGTCAGCCATGGCCGTCGATAATTATGCATTCTATTCGGGCTGGATGTAAACATTAGAACATTTTGAAGTATCCCGTCCCGATTTAACAACCATGCTTTTCTTTTTTCTTTCCTAGTTTCTCTTATCTAAGAAAAAAAAATTCAACAAGACATCAACAAGAAATTGAAACTCGAAGGAATCTGACAAATAACAAATAAGCTGAACTGAAGAAAAATGTCATCTTGCGAATGATCGACTAAGGAAATTGATGTAGCGTGATTCGGGCACTCCTAGCTGACTGCTGACTGGCTCCTTGTTGGCAACGAACGACACCTGAGAAGATGAAAGGAAAGATTCCCGGGGATTTATCCGGTGGGAATACTTCGATGCTTAAGTTAGTACTGTGTATGGGAAGTAAAGGGAAAAATGAAGGCTAAGAGTGGAGGTCGCGCTTTTTTTCTATACTTGAGAGATTGGAGGTCTTAAGAAGAAGTTTCTCCTCTGCCCTGAGGGCTTTTATAGGGGCGCTCTTTGTGAGATCGGGCATAACCGCCACTGGGCCCCCTGTCACAACCGTTACCTGCCAGGGCTGTGCAGGTGGCCGTTGTGACGTACTCCTTACCCGGGCGAGTGACACGTCCCCAAAGTGACAGGTACACCTCCGCCTATTGAGAGACGTGGGTGTAAACTGTCGAAAGGACAGGGATTGCACCGTCAGTAAGGGATATGGCGCAGTCTGATTGGTACGACTTGTCAGATAGAAGCTTCCTGTGGAATGCTCGTGCGGCCCATTCGCGAGCTACTTTGCAGCGAGCTCGGAATACTCCAGGAGTATCCTTAGTAGCTCGGGGAACCCGGCGCTCGCGTCGAGGCGAGCTCCTCCTTTTGCGCGATATGATGTGGCGAGCTGCTTTATGGGCCCGTTACTTAGCTGTACTGGGCCGCAGTGCTGAGCTGTCGCTTATGTCAGGTCAGTGTCCACGTGTCGTCGTTTCATAGATCGGGTCAAATCATCCTTCATCAATTGCCCCCCACTCCTCGGGCTAAGAGTATCGCCTTAGCGTGGGGAGTTTATGAAGTGCGATGGACTGATTTGACCGAAATTCAAACTTGATTGACTACCCCCATTAAATGCATTTGCGGGAATCAAGAGATCTTTTTACTTTCCTGACTTTTCGGATTCTGAAAATGTGCTGAGGTGGCCTTTAATTCCAAACGTCGTGCGGCTGTGACTACCTTAATTGTGGAAGATGTGCCGCCAATCGCCTCCAGTTTTTAGAAGGTATGCGGTCAGGATGTCTACGGACCGTTGGATCTGCTTTGATCCAGGCCGTCAGTTTGAAAGGATGAGGGCTATAAATAGGGGGCCCCCCTTGGGCCCTATCTTCTTCCATGCCATCTTTTGGATTCTGAGGTCGTGTACTTCGCCTAGCCTTCTCGAGTTCCTCAGTTTGCTCCGTTCCGTCTACTCTGGTGAGTCCCAATCGTCGTCAGCCATGTCTGGGTACTCACGCCATACCTATCACAGGGGTGATAGCCAGGATGATGTTGCTCCCTTGAGCTTGGGAGGAGATTGGGAGCATATCCCAAAGGCTCAGGAAGCCTCTGGCGACATGGCGTCTACTTCTAGGGGGAGGGAGCCTGATACCTTTGGCCCTTCCTTAATGACAGCGGAGAGACTCAGGTCTCTGATCCGCTACTTTCGCCTCCCAGGGGACCTGGTTTACAGTCTCCCTACTGGCAACTTTCCCTGGGAGCATGGTCCCAATGATATAGTGATCTTTCAAGAACAGCTCGAGGCTGGCTTGCGTCTCCCCCTACACCCCTTGATAGTGGAGGTGCTGAATCATTTCAATGTCACTATTGACCAGCTTCATCCCAACGCTATTCGGAACATGGTTGGGACTATATCCCTGTGTCACGAGTACTGCCTTCCTTTGGACCTTAATATTTTTGCCTCTATCCTTTGTATAAAGAATGTTGCTCCTGGGGTTCCTCATGAACCGACGTCCGAGCTGCTGCTGAAGTGCAAACCGCAACGATTGAACCTCCCACTATCATGTGGATGGTTCCCCGAACTGGCCTCTCCTCTGGAGGCTGCCTCTGCGATTGTTCGGTCGGCTTGCTACTGGACTCGGGAGCATCTTTACCGTGCTCCCCTTGTCGATCTGTTCTATTACTATTATTATTATTATTATTTTGTACAAAGTTTCTCAAATATCCGCAATGGATGAGCTCCTCTATCTCGTCGCAGAGGTTTTTACAACTCTCGGTACTGTGACCGTGGTCTTTGTGAAAGCTGCAATACAGATTCTTGTTTCTATCATTGAGATTCCCCCTCAGACGGAGTGGCCACTTCACGTACGGGGCGTCCTTGATCGCCATCAGAATTTTGGCCTGCTTCGCGTTCAGTGGAGTGTAATCAGCTTGGTCCGGAGCAGGAGCTCAGAACAGTTGACCCGGCTTTGCACCCCAAGCTGTTTCCTTTTTCTTTGGGTGTCCTCTTGACTGGAAGGTTCTCCTTCTCTCTTTCTTTTTTCGGGTGCGCCCTCACCCTTCTGGTTGATCTCCTCTTTGGTGGCTATGAACTTATCCGCAAGTTTCAGAAACTTGGTTATGGTTGCGGGTTGGTTGACGACCATGTGCCACTTGAACTCCTTGTGCTTCATGCCCTTCTTGGCTGCTACAAGGCGTACGGTGGGATCCAGGCGCGGTATCTGCATACAAACGTCATTGAACCGCTTGATATAGCTCCTAATGGACTCTCCCTCCCTTTGTTCTATGTTGAAGATGCTTTCTTCAGTTCGCGGGCACTGCTTGCTGGTGACAAAGTGGGACGTGAAGGCTTGTGCGAACTGCGCCCTACTTCTTATTGACCTGGGTGTCAAGTTTCGGTACCATGTGCGGGCTGCTCCCCTGAACGTAGTGGAGAAGGCCACGCACATGCACGACTCACTGGCTCGCACCAGGTGCATCTATGACTGAAAGGCATCTACATGATCACTCGGGTCGATTGACCCGTCATACTTGTCAAGAGGGGGGAGCTTGAAATCCTTGGGTATCGGGACCGCTAGGAGTTCGGAAGATAGGGGGACGGAACTGAGAGGAGTGGAGCTTTGGCTTCGGCCGAGCCTACCACTTCTTTGCCCATGAGCTCGGGCAAATCGCGGGTGACAGATCGGCGAGCCTACCACATCCTAACTGACTGTTGACTGGCTCCTTGTTGGCAATGAACGACACCTGAGAAGATGAAAGGAAAGATTCATGGGGATTTACCCGGTGGGAATACTCTGATGCTTAAGTTAGTACTGTGTATGGGAAGTAAAGGGAAAAACGAAGGCTAAGAGTGGAGGTCACGCTTTTTTTTTTCTATACTCGAGAGATTGGAGGTCTCAAGAAGAAGTTTCTCCTTTGCCTTGAAGGCTTTTATAGGGTGCTCTTTGTGAGATCGAGCATAACCGCCACTGGGCCCCCTGCCACAACCGTTACCTGCCAGGGCTGCGCAGGTGGCCGTTGTGACGTACTCCTTACCCGGGCGAGTGACACGTCCCCAAAGTGACAGGCACACCTCCGCCTACTGAGAGACGTGGGCGCAGACTGTCGAAAGGATAGGGACTGCGCCGTCAGTAAGGGATATGGCGCAGTCTGATTGGTACGGTCTGTCAGATAGAAGCTTCCTGTGGAATGCTCGTGCGGCCCACTCGCAAGCTACTTTGTAGCGAGCTCGGAATACTCCAGGAGTACCCTTAGTAGAATTAGTCCTGGGGATGACTTGTTTGCTGGGGAGCTCGGGCGAGCTGGTTTTCTTAGCTTGCGAGCTGAATTTGCCTCGGAATATCCCTTTGGGGGTAGCTCGGGGAATCCGGAGCTCGCGTCATGGCTAGCTTCTCTTTTTGCGCGATATGATGTGGCAAGCTGCTTTATGGGCCCGTTACTTAGCTGTACTGGGCCGCAATGCTGAGCTGTCGCTTACGTCGGGTCAATGTCCACGTATCGCCGTTTCATAGATTGGGTCAAATCATCCTTTATCAGAAACAAAAGCTAATTAAACATTTTTCTTGTAGGTGCTAGACGGACTAGACTTGTGGGATGGAAATAACAAGCGACCTATGTCAATATAGAAAAAACACTATATGTTCATGTTTACGCAAGCAAATATCACAAACATCCTGTTACTCGCGACCCACCGAGAAGTAGCACTTTGAAAATGGTACCCACAAATTAGACCTACCAGTGTCAAAAATCACAGTGAACTTCTGAGGGGGAGTTCCAATACTAATCTCTCAAATACTGGGCATCCCTAGTTCTTAAGTGATATTGTCATATTATGACAGTAGCTCCAGTGTCCCCGTGGTTACCGCCAAGATTATACTTTCGTGTAGAAGCTCTTAGAGGCTTCAATTCTCTCCCTCAGGCTTATGTAGAGCGGCAAACCGGTTATTCTGGTTGAGTTTCTTCTTCTTCCGCTCAATTCTAAACAGCCCATCATTGGGCGAAGAAAAGACCAGAGGAATCAAAAGGAACGAAAGGAAAAGAGAAGCCACAGTAGCTTTGTATTTGATTCCCATATTGATCTGCCAAAAAATTGTTGTTTTTGTATTTGGTTCCCAACCGATAACATATATATTGTATGCCAAGAGAATTTCATCCCATGTGAATACAAGGATAATGAACCTGGGTACATAAGATGTTAAATTGCATTGGGATGAACCAAAAGGGCTTTTTCTTTTAATTGATTTGTACTGGGCTTTCAGATTTAGGGATAGTGAATCAAAACAGAAAATTGAGGCTAAGAAAATGATTGGTCAATTCTGTCTTACACTATTAACGCAGGATGATGTATTTTGAGGTTAACCATTAGGTTCTATTGTATAGTAGCAGAAGCAGACTTATTTTGTATGCGATAGTATTAACTTTGTATACCACCAATAAATCATTTAAATGTAGGAAAACATGGAAACTCTTGAGTCCATTGCCACAGGTTTCTTTAATCTAACATTTTAATTTGTATTTTTTAGCATATTAGGATTAGTTCCAAGAGTCATACCATTTTATTTTGCTACTTTTGTTCACCAGTTTCTGTTATGCAGAATAAGTGTAGATTCATGGTATTATTTATTGATTTGCATGCTTGACATCACTGTTTTCAAAACCGGACCAGACGATCGGAGCGGAAAAACCGGGGACCGGTTATATCTGTTTTCCTCCAAAACCATTTTTTCCCTAAAAACTGTTAATTTTGGTCAACGAAAATGCTGAACCGGCTGGTTAATCATTCGAACCGTTCGAACGGTTTTAACCATTTTCTAATTTTTAATTTTTTTTGTCAGAATAGGCCAACCATTCGGGTCGAACAGTCAGACCATTTGAACCGGTAACCGGACCCCTCACCGGTTCAATCACCGGTTCGTTTTTAAAAACCATGCTTAACATTGTAATTGTCTTCATATTTCTCATAGTTATTTTTTTTAGCAATTTCTTATACATCCTTTATCATTATTCTTTCGGTGACACCAGCGACCTTCCCTTAAATACTAGGATAGGATATTTATGATGGTGACATATCCATTTTCCCTTTCGTGTCATCTTCTCCCAAAACTTCTCTTAATACATGATGGTGGGGTTGCAATATTGCATGGTGCTAATAACACCAATATTCCATACCAAGAACTAGTGTTTGAAATTAACCACTTTCATGAGTCTATTCTCCAACCTTCTAGTTTATTATCTCTGAAAGGATATTATAGCGCTCATGGCTCCCATTGGACATTCCTAAGACAACTAGCAGCCTGAGCCCGGATTATAAGACTACTCCCTTATAGCACTCGTAACGCCTATCAGATTTTATCAACTCCGACTGCTCCGTAGTAGTCCCTAGTCTAAAAAGAAGAACAAATATGAGAACCTAGGACTGTGTTGTCCTTTCTTAAGTCTGTAGACTGAAAATCGCTCTTTAAGACCCGAAAAAGAAGCCCAAAGTTTAGGACTGTGCTTCAATGTAGAATAGATATCTTGACCCAGATTTATAAATACCCGTAAATCAAGATCAGACCCGTTTATGTCATGTGAAAACTAGGTTTCCTCAAAGTACATTGTTCAAACCTGTATAGACCTTTTCTACATTGCTTTGAGTTGTTTACCAAAACGAAAAATCAGGACTCTTTGTTTCAATTCTATCCAAAAGCGTATATAGCTTGGATAGATTATGTTTTCAATGTCAATAAAGTTTGTTAGCTTGGATAGTTTGCTTGTTAGACATACATTCACCAACAAATTTAGCTACATTTAGTTTGGTGTGACTAACGAGTAGATCGAACTCATATTTTCTGTAGTGGTCTAGGTTTGTCGCTGGTTACAAATTTATAAAGTTGAACTGAAGTAGAAGGCATTTGATTTCAAGCTTAAAAGAAGTGGTTGAATCGAGTTAAGCTCCTTTTTTTTTTTTCACTTCCCTCCGAAAGTAGAGGCAAACTTGGTCCTAGCATTTAATTCTTTCTCAACTGACCAACACATGAGTTTAGTGCTTTAATGATTTTTTTTTCTTTCTTCTTTTTCAAAAAAAAAAAAAAAAACGCTATTTCAGCAAGGTTTTTCCAATCAAATAGTTAATATAAAAAAATGCTTTCAATACCTCTTCCTAAAATATATTATTATTTGGTTTAAAAATTATGTTCGATCACTGTTTATCAAGAACATGTTTTCAAATATAGTCTTTTACTCCGTAGTGAAGATATAGATATGGATCTGAATCGATTTATGAATTTTAAAATGTATTTTAAACAAGTGTTTATTCATTCAGCGCATTTCCTGCAGTGATCGAACGTTTCTTGCAGCATCATATATTACCCAGCAGCCCTGGGAAAGGTTTAGCAACCCCAAGCCAGATGACATATTTACCGTGGCCAGTTCCAGGATGTCGTGGCCAGTTCCACAATACCGCATGCTCCATGCGAAGGCCTTGGCAACCCCAGATGTACACATACATACCCTGGCCGGTTCCAAGATATCGTGGCTGATTCCACGATGTCACATGCTCCATGCGAAGGCCCTGGCAACCCCAAGTGCACACATACATACCCTAGTCGGTTCCATGATGCCGCATGCTCCATGCGAAGGCCTTGGCAACCCCAGGCGCACACATACTTACCTTGGCCGGTTCCACGATGCCGAATGCTCCATGCAAAGGCCCTATCAACCCCAGGCGCAGACATATTTACCCTGGCCAGTTCCAGGATGCCATGGCTGGTTCTACGATGCCGCATGCTCTATGCGAAGGACCTAGCAAACCTAGGAGCACACATACTTAACATGGTTGGTTTCAAGATGCTATGGCCAGTTCCACAATGCTACATGCTCCATGCGAAGGCCTTGACAAAACCAAGCGTACACTTACATACCCTGGCTAGTCCAAGATACTGCATGTTTCATGCGAAGGCCTTGACAACCCCAAGTGTGCCCTTACATTCCTTGGCAACCCCAAGAGCAATAACAAACAAAATACATAACATACTGAAATGCAATGAGTTACCCTGGCAACCCCAGGAGCAATAACCAACAAAATATATAGTATCCTGAAATGCGATGAGATATGCCAACACTTAGATTTTTGAAGTACAATGAACTATCCTGGCAACACCAGGTCTGATGAAATTTAGTTTTATTTTTTGCGATGATATTTACCTCTCATATGCGGTGATATTTAAATTTTTTCAAATGCGATGACACTTAATTGTCTCGACTATGGTGAAACATTTTTGGAAAATACCAAAGACCTCAAAAACCTCAAGGACGATGGAAGACATCAGTACATAGACAAGACAACAGGCATGACAATCAATCCCAGTACTTAGCATAACCAAGTGCGATGACATGTCCTGATTGGATCAAGAAAGATTCGACAATCCTAGCCACACTAGCGGACCTTGGAAAAAGAAAACCCTTAGCAAACCCAAGGGAGATGGAACACTATAAACACTTAGCACTCTTAGTTGCGATGACATAACTAAGTCAAGCTGCAACAATCCAAAATGACTTCATATGCGATAACACACTCCATATCATTGTATGTAGTTCAATAAATTATCCGCGATATCATCACAAGAATATTAGTATGCTAGAACAAAGCGATCACAACAAATGCTTAAATGGCATCAATGTTAGCATGTTCTAAAATCTTACACAATAAATGGGGGGCTTTCCTTAGTGCCATATTTTAGATAGCCAATACTTTACTAGAAATACCTTCTATTAAAGCAAAAGGGGGCTGGGTACTCTACCCGCAAAACACCCATACAACACCCCCCACTCACATAGGGGGACGACAAAGGTAGCACACCCAGCAAACCTCACTTAAGTATTTCTCGATAGAAGACATTCTATCAAGATACAGGGGGTTAAACATTAAAGTAGCCAATTATTCATTTCACTTGTTTCTTGATACAATGACCTCTATCAAGAAATAGGGAGCTAAGGTACAGGAAGTATTGAGCTATAACTTGCAAAATGTTTTGATGATTTTACCATCACTTACATCTTCAAACACTTTGTACATGACTCAAATGACCTAAAAACAAGTACGAATTAACACAATAAATAATACCTTGTCAAAAGATAGGGGGATGAATCACAGAATAAATAAAAGTTAGCTTGAAACAAATACTTTCAATTCCCATCCAAGGACATTACTAAGTTGAATGCCACAATGCTTATTGACAAGTTCACTTGTCAACAAGTAGAGGGGCTATCAACATATCCAAATAAATTTTTTTATACACAAAGTTCGAGAGCATCTCATTAAGGACAGAAACGATCACCGGGCCTAACGCGAAAAGATCAGGATACCACAACCTTTACAACCCTGTTCCTCATCGCCCCATCATGAAACCTTAAAGTAAATGTGATGACAAAAATGATTATCAATAAGTTCCTACTTACCGATAAGTAGGGGGACTAATGTAGGTACATAGTGGTTACTAAGACTATCATAATACATAGGGTGTTAAACCAACACTACACGGATGCCTGCGATGAATCCATAACCCATCGCACGTTTGTGATGAGCTTTAGATACGCATAAACCCATGATGAACTTTGAATAGGTATGGAATTACTGTAGATCAGGAATAAATATTGGAAATATGTGCTTCTTTAAATTATGCGCACGACGGGATGTCCCATGGGACTTGTAAAGGCGAGCGATGCAAATAAATAATGTCACACGCGCCACTCGGTTTAAAAAGGATCACAAAAGGAAATAGCACACATGGATGATGATAATCTTTGGGCAAAAGGAAAGTTCATCCTTGAGATACCTCATGAGACACATGGTGAAACCCTAATGATGCTCTCTTAATAGTCAACGTAAAGAAAATATCCCATTTTCTAATGGGAAAGGTCTCCTTTTAGACCCTTCTCCTTATAGCCCTATGGGTCCTCTTTATAAAAAGGGGAAAAACTCTGCCCCACATCAGACGACCAGGTAGCCCTAACCTTAGGGCTTCTCAGAGAGACTCTAACTCTATCTCTTTCTCCTTTACTCTTCTCCCACCATCCTTAGCAGCCATCATTCTTTCCCTTCTCTCTCCATGGCCATCCCCTTGGGACATCGGAGACTCGACCATCTACCAACGAGAGTCGATGATGACTACAACACCTATTGTTTACAACATTATTATTAATTGGGTGAAATCTTAGTATTTCATTCTGGCTGAAGGCTAAAAAGAATTGGGGAATTTAAATTATTGTGCTATTATAAAATATTTACTTACATTTCTTCTACCTGCAAAGTGAAATTAAAGTTCTTCCAAAAATGTCAGCCTCAAAATCTTATAATTTTGAATGCAATGACCTCATGCAAAAACAAGATTTACAAGAATTAATGAAAAACTCAGAAATCATAACCATGAATGTGTCAACTCCAAGATCATCATTTGTACATGGCTTAGCAAATGTACTTTCATCGCATCTCTTAGCATGTACAAGAATAAAAACAATTATATCTCTAACTGCCTCTTTTTTTTCCTTTTCTTTCTGGCATGACAGGAATCCACAGTAAAGGAAAACCAGGGTAAGAAGCAGTACTTTCACCTACATGTTGAGCACATATTTCATGTTCTATTCTCTAGTAGCGTTAGCATCATAAACCTGTTCACCCTAATCCAAAGAAAAGGTTCCATTGCAGTACCTGCATATATGGTTCCCAAACAGATTGGTAAAAATGTCTTTTACCATGAGTCAAAATAGCATCAAGCAAGTTAAAAAATCAAGTCTGACATTAAATAACATAATTGCCAACTGAAGTCATTGTCATCCATATCAAAATATGGTTCATAGATACAAAAATCATAATTCAGATGCCCAAAGTTCCAATATCAAAATGTGGAGGGGAGCTGGGAAGGCTCATGATGGATGGAGTGTTGGTCACTAATGAGACGATTGGTTCAAGATTGAAAAGTGGTAGAGCTGGTTTTTTTGGCTCCAATGGAGGAACTGGATGAAGATGTGCACCAACACTCCATCATTCTCGGTCTTAGTGTATGGAGTGTCTTGCAGGTAGTTTAAAAGTTCAATGGCTTGAGGCAAGAGGACCCACTATCCCCAATTTCTATTTATGTGTAACAGGAGCTCTTAATAGAAAGATGAAAAGAGCTACTTCAGGGGATTTGTAGAAGGATTTACAGTAGGAGATGAAAGGGTAGAGGCATCATAGATGCAGTTTGCTGAGGACACACTAATGTTGTATGATGCATCTCATGAAACAACTTGGTTATGTTATGGCAGTTCTCCAGTGGTTTGATGTTGTACCAGGTTTACATGTAAACATGCATAAAAATGAGCTGGTTAATGTGGGGGGAGGTACAGAAATTAGAAAGTTGGACAGAGGAATGGGGGTGTAGAATGAGAAAACTACCCTAAAGTATTTGGGGATGCTTTTGGGAGCCAAATGTAATTCTAAAATAATATGGGAACCTATGAGAGAATTGAGAAGAGATTGTCCTCTTGAAAAGCTAAGTATTTGTCTTATGGAGGTAAAATTATTTTATTGAGAACCGTGCTATCTTCCCTTCCCATGTATTTACTTTCATAATACCCAATTCCTGTTGGAATGGAAAATATCATAGAGAACAAGATGAGAGAGTTTTTATGGAGAGGGTGGAGGGATAAGAAGGAAAAATTTAACCTGGTTAGCTGGAATAAAATTTGCAAACCTAAGCATCAAGGGGGTTTGGATGTGTGGAGAGTGAAAGATGCCAATATAGCTATCTTGGGAAAGTGGTTTTGGAGATTTGGAGAAAATCAATGTGGTAGTGGCTAAATATAGTTACAAAAATTCTGGTTGGGAACTGGGGGAGCCAAATCAATCCTATGGGTGTTCTATTTGGAAAGGCATTGGGGAAACTTATGACCTCTTCTCAAGGGGGAATAAGGTTCAAGTTTGGGGATGGACTCCAGGTGAAATTTTGGAAGGATGTCTGGTGCGAAAACAGACCATTGAAGAATTTTTATCCTGCTTTATTTGAGTTAGCAATAGACAAAGAGGCTTATGTGGCAGACTATATGCAAATGCAAAAGAAGTGTGGTATGGGCTTGAATGACTGGGAAGTGGAGTCACTGGTGGAATTGTTGCATAAATTGTATAGCACTCAAGTGGATATCGTGAGAGAGGATAGAAGAGCTCGAGAGTGGGGAGAAATCCAGAGAATTCTCAGTCAAGTCTTTTACAACTACATCTCTAGATCAGAGGAACAATCCATCCTTGTTAATATTGTTTGGTGTAAGAATGTGCTCACAAAGATAACACTTTTTGTGTGGACTGCCTATTTGAACAGAATTTTGGACAATTTGGTGAGGAAGGGTATGCTGCTGGGTTCTACCATGTGTCTTACGTGAGGAGAAAAATGAATCAGTCAACCATCTTCTGTTACATTGCAGATTCTCTTATGAGGTATGGTCTAAGGTTGGGAATTTATTTGAGATGTAAAATTGCTACCCAGAATTGGTGGTGGATTTTTGTGAAGGGTTGGAGAGTCAAAGTCTCACCAAGAGGGAAAAACTGGTGTGGAACATTGCTCGTGTAGCAATTTTTTGGTGCATATGGATAGAGAGAAATGCAAGGATTTTTAAGAATAAGCATAGCTCTATAGATACAGTATTTCAGAAAATTTTGGGAAAACTGCTCTCTTGGCCGGCAGTGAACAGACTGTTTAAGGACAGATACTATAATTCCGTTTTTGTTTATGATAATATTTTTTGTAAAACAGGGTATGGGAGTATTATGACTGCATGGGCACTATGTGTAAATCCCTATGCACAACTCCTTTCCACACATGCCTTTTGTTTATATTAATAACATTATACTTTAACTTCTTCAAAATCCAGACCTTATAAGCAAGGAATAACT
Organism: Nelumbo lutea; assembly: GCF_056320005.1. NCBI lineage: Eukaryota > Viridiplantae > Streptophyta > Magnoliopsida > Proteales > Nelumbonaceae > Nelumbo > Nelumbo lutea. Next base: position 59,335,572 of record NC_142691.1, on the reverse strand, counting down.
CAAAATTTTATCAAATCAACACATATTTATTATTTTGAAGAAGGTAAAGTATAATATCATTAATATAAAAAAATAGGGGCTCAGCCCCTCTATTTTCTGAAATTTCTTTTTATTCTACCTTTTTCTTCATTAATGAGTTGATTTTCTATGCTTTATATAAAGTTTATACACTTTTTATGAAGATTATAGACAACTACTAGTGAATTACCCTAGGATTCACGATATTCATTAAAAAAATTCCCTAGGCAATAAGATGATCCTATGTCACCTAGCCTCGCCTTGGCACCTTGAAAACTATGATTACAGCACACAGACACCAAGATGTCAAAGATAAATAACACATAAGATCTATCACCTAATGTTCAGGTTGCAGTTGGTTGACGTTAAGAATGTTTCTCTAAATCTCTAAAAAGGCAATGGTGTTTGTGCCATTTTCATTGGTTCAATTATTTAAACAACCACAAGAAAGTCAAACAGCCTCCCCCCCCCCCCAAAAAAAAAAAAAAAAAAAAAAGAAAAGAAAAAAAAAAACAGAATATACATGCATACCTGTTGCTGAACTTTTCAACAGCATCTGAAGCATAAAGAAGTGTTTCATTTGCTTTTTCTAAAACCATGTAAAGCTCTTTGCCTTTTGTAAGCCTTGCAATAACCCAAGCATTATTTCTTGCCCTAATGCAGATTTCCAAATCCTTGTCATGATTAGGGTCATCCCATTTTGCTCTGCTCTTCTCTACATCAACTTCTTCCCTTAGCTTATTAAGGGCAAGCAGAGAGTCCTGAAAAATGCACAGAAAGAAACTTTAAGAGATCCATAAATGTAGATAAGCATTACCTTAGGAAGTTAAGACTGGTACAAGCAAAGGAAGAAACTTTAATTTGATGAAACCAGGAACCAAACTATTAAATGAAACAGTATAATGAAAAAATATTAATAGATCTACTATCAAATGCAGATACTGACTGGATGTGCAAGAAAAACAACAAGAATAGGGCAATTACAATTGCTAATAGATATACAAATTCAACTACAAAGGGTGGGCCCTGGCGCAATAGTTGAATTACTCCTTTGCAACCTGGGTTCAAATCTTGGAAACAGCCTCTGTATGTGCAGAGGTAAGGCTGCATACATCTATCCCTCCCCAGACCATGCATTAGCAGGAGTCTTGTAAACTGGGATGCCCTTTATATAAGTTCGACTACAATGCATACATTAAATCAAGATTTCAACCAATCGGATTTGGATTTGGGCTGCTCTTTATAAACTAGTCACATGACAACTTATATCGAACATGGGTTTGGGCCTCCATATTCTTAGTATAATTAGAGACTTAACCCAAATCTGATTTGGATTAGTCTTAATTACATTAGGAAAGTTCTCTATATATAGCGGCAAGAGGGAGAGGTCGGCCTACACTATCCTAGACACTCTCTTGCACTATCCTCTCTTGCACCCATAAACCCTAGTTCAAACCAACCAAGGAAGAGACCGTTCTTTCATCAATTGTTGCTGTGTTTTTGAAGAAAACATTAGATTTGAAGTGGTTCACACAGCTGCATTAACCCCAACTTGTTGGAGATCAAAATCAGCTGAAGGATTGTTGCAGGATCGACCTGAAGTTCCAGTTGTGCCATCTTCAGTTGAGAGGCTGATCCATGTCTGAGTTTTGGGCATGAACTATCACTCTAGGAGCTGCAAATTGTGGACTCCATATCAGATATACTCAATTTAATTTTGATTCTCAAATCTGGCCAAGTACAGTGCTAGATCGACCAGAAAATTTGGATTTTCAAATTCTGAGAAATCGGTCCTCGAGTTCGGGCTGAATTTATTTGTTTTTGTAATTCGGCCACCAACCCTAACAGGTTCATCCATGAAACAATTGAATTTGTCTGTTCAACATACTTAACATTAAAGACTTTAACAATGTTAAATATCCAATTGTGATGTGTCACTTTATCACTGGTTCATGTTTCTTGCCTCAAGGTGCAGCTCATGCACCATAGATTTTACCTAAATATACAGTTATAACTGCTAGATTTGCACTTCTAAGGGCCCATTTGGTTCCCTGGAATAGATGCCTAGAATTGGAATTGGAATGGCCCATTCAATTCCAACTATTTGTTTGGTTGGAATGGGATTCCGATTCCCATTCTTGGCAGAATAGGATTCACCCATATGGGGGAATGGCCATTCAAGGCTCCCCCGTTGGCTTTAGGAATGGGACTCCCATTCCAAAGTCTGTCAAGAATTAAAGAACTCTTGACAAACCCCCCAAACCCTAATATTAATAAAATATTCTCAAAATAATAAATATTAATAAAATATAATATATTAATAATTAAATAATAAGTTATTAACAAACTATTAGTAAAATATTAATAAATTAATAGTAAAAACAATGATATTAATTATTAAATAATAATAAATTATTATTAAAATAATAAAAACAAAAATAACATATTCCCTAGGATCAAAACCACAAGAACGTTCCTGACTCACAGTAGTAGTAGGTACCTAAGTTTCCTGAGAAGCCATATTTGCTGCACTAGATTTTCTTGGACCCTGCTGCCCTGGTATCCTACTCTGATCTGAACCTGATTTCTTGTTCAATTCTAGAGCCCATTTCATCTTCCCATGAAGATCCCAACAAGTGTCACGAGTATGCTTGGATCTCTGACAATGAGTGCACCATAACTTATCTTTGTCATTTGCCTTCTTCTGAAACTCCTTAAAAGAATTTCCACCACCTGTACCTATACCTACTTTCGCCACCAAAGCCATTGATTCTCCCTCAGAACTATTCATCAAACTTCTCCTGTCCTCAGATTGCACTAGGGCGTACACTTATACTCTCCTCAAACACCAGTTGCTGTGAAACAAGAGTCTTGTAAGCTTTGACATCCTCATCACACTTCCAGTTCACATTCTGATAATGGTCCAGCTATTTCCAGATATAAGTCAAGTCAAAGTAATGCACAGAAAGACTTCTCTCCCCCTGTTTACAAGTAGATGATTCTGCTTGTAGCTGATAAAACTGAGATCGGCTTCAGTCACTGCAAGGCCCGTTCGAACACTGTTCGAACAGCCTTTACAGCCTTGCATCGGGAACATCTCCGTACTTCTATGCTTTATTTCATGGGGAGATATTCCCAATGCAAGGCTATGATGGTTGTTTGAATGGGCCTTGCAGTGACTGAATCCCATATCGATAAAACTTAGTATAGTGTCGTTGTCAGAATAAGTAGACTTAGCTTTCTCCCAGATTTCATAGGTTGTCTCAGCCCACATGAAGTTCCTACTCACTTCAGGCTGCATAGACACTAACAGCCACAACACCACCATGCTGTTTTCCTAGTTCCATTTGTCATGCTCAACACTTCCAGATCTAGGTTCTTTAATCTTTCCCCTTGCAGGAATAATAATAATAATAATAATAATAATAATAATAATAATAAAAAAATAGTAATATTACTACTACTACTACTACTACCACAGCAACAGATAATAGTGGAACAATCATCAACTGGGACAAAAAAAACTTCCACTTAACTGCTGTTACAGGCTTACAGCAAGCACAGATCACCTCTTGACCTACAAATACACCACAAAGGATCACACGATCCACAAAAAAGGTGAAAAAAACAGGTTCTAAACCCTTCACACCAATCACACGAACCTTTTACAGGTTGATTTCTTGGTACATGTAGAAACCACTGATGTGGTCCCCACCTCTTTCTATTGTACTCGTATACAACTACTAGTTATTTAAGTGTCAGTCCACAATTAGTTGTTAGTCTTTTATTAGAACTTTAATTGTTGTCTTTTATTAGGATTTTAATTTTGCCATGTAAGCAGTCTTATCCTTACTTCAGAATTAATATAAATAGAAAGAGGGGGGCGGCAGATTAAGCATCCTCTTCTTTTATGAAATCCTTCCTTCGAAATCTTCTTCTCTTCTTTTCTCTTTCTCATCTCATTCTCTCCTCATCCTCTTAATTTCCTGTTGATTATACACCACAGTTTGGGCTGTTAGTAGTCTCATACGACTACATGGTATCAGAGCCAACCTAGGAAATCTTATGATAGTCTGACATGGCTGACTGCATAAGAATTTCCTAGGATTGGAAAATTTCCAGCAAAAAGGATCATCGGCTGAGTCTTGGAGATTGTTGGTGAAGCATCAGAGGATGACCAACAATCAGGAAGAGTTAGAAGGAAGAACCCTCAAGATTAGGGTTCAGACTTGTTTTCGAAGGGTCAGAAGGAAGAACCCTCAAGATTAGGGTTCAGACTTATCTTTGAAGGTTGCGGCCAGAGTTTTGCTGAAGTAAGTCAATCTTTTTTATTAAAAGGATTACCTTTTCTGGTTATTTCAAAGGTTCGACTGAAAGCTTTTTTTCCTCCCGAACTGTTCTTGATACATTAAAAGAATAGTTTTTTGGTTACTTTAAGAGGTGCAGCTGAACTAGTTGTGTTCTTGGCTTGTTTCTTGACCTTTGACTGGTTCTAGGTTCAAGATTCTAGTTTCTTGACTGTCGCCAATTCTAGGGCTGCAGTTAGTTTCAGCCTTGCACTCTCAGCCCTGCACTCTAAGTTGTACTTGGAAGGTTATCTTTTTTGGGTAGATTGCCAACCTAGAAGGATAAAGTAGGTTCGGCTGATAGCAAATTCTGGGTGTAATTACCCAGTCTCAGTGATACAAAAGGCATTTGTTATCTTTTCTTGACAAAGAATGGAGTTTAAGAGCCAAGGGGAAAACTATTTAGGGGCTAGTGGTGCTGGTAGCATACCTGAGAACAGTTTTCAGATTACCACTGTAAAATTTGATGGGTCAAACTACCTAGAGTGGGCCCAATCAGCCATTATGACTATTGGGGGTAGAGGAAAGCTAAGTTATTTACTAGGAGATGTCAAGGAACCAGCCAAGGAGGACCAAATATATACCAAATGGGTTCAGGAGAACTATTTGGTTATGACATGGCTGTGTAACTCCATGCAACCACATATCAGCCGAAATTATTTATGGGCAAAAACAACTAAAGAAATTTGAGATATCATGAAAGAAACCTACTCCCAACCCCTCAATGTTGCTAGGGCCTATGAGCTAAAATGTAAGGTGAATAACCTTAAGCAAGAAGAGAAGCCAGTCTCAATCTATTTTTCCACCGTGAAATCCTTGTGGCATGAGATTGATCACTTAGAAACAATTGAGTGAGAAAGCCAGAATGATGCACAGACCTACGGAAAGCAGGTTGAAACCAATAGGGTATTTGAGTTTCTAGTTGGTCTGAATTCTGAGTATGACATTCTGAGACACCAGCTTCTAACAAGAGACAGTGTGACTCTATCACAAGCTTACTCTCTAGTGCACAGTGAAGAAAGTAGAAGGAAAGTTATGTTACAGCATTCGCCACTTGAATCAGCCTTGGCAGCAACTAAACCCAAGTTTGGGGGGGATAAGGAGAGAGATATGAAGAAGGAAGACAAGAAGGACCTAATATGTGAACACTGCAAGAAACCTAAGCATACCAAAGAAACCTGTTGGAAGCTATATCCTCATCTAGTTCCCGCAAAACTCAGGAACAAAAAAGGGAAATGCTAATACAACTGTTACTATTGATTGTGCAACCTCATCAAGCACAAGAGCAGCACCACTAGACACTCTAGCTGCTGTCCGAGCTGCCTTGACTTGGTTGGAAAAGGAGGTTGGTAATTCAGCATCATCATCTCAGCCAGTCACAACATCAGCTCCTCCCACCTCAGCATTTGCTCATTCAGGTACACGGGCCTCAGCTTATCATGCTTCAGCTCCAAGTAACACTAAACATTGTTGGGTAATAGACTCAGGTGCATCTGATCATATAACTGGTTTGCCTTTACTATTTACTACCTATCACTTATCCTCTGGTAAGATAAGGTGTCTATTGCTGATGGATCACTTGTTCCCATTTCTGGCAAGGGAGACATCAAGTTGTCTAGTGCCATTTCCCTGTCTTCTGTTTTGCATGTTCCTAAACTTAGCACCAATTTACTTTCAGTTAGCAGCATTAGTAAAAACCAGAATTGCTCAGTAACCTTTTTTTCTTGATCGATGTGTTTTTCAGGACTTGGAGACAAGAAAGGTGATTGGGATTGGCCGTGAGACAAATGGAATCTATTTGCTTGAAGGAAGTTCACAGTGGGATGGTAGTGAAGTTAGAGGGTCTTTTGTTTCTCAATCTATTGGTCAAGTCATGCTTTGGCATAACCGATTGGGTCATTTATCCTTTAGGTCTTTGAAAAGCTTGTTTCCTAGTTTGTTTGAATCTATCCAAATGTCCGGTTTAAAGTGTGAAAGCTGTGAACTTGCAAAGCATTGTAAAACAACCTATTCATTAAGTAATAAGAGAAGTAGTGTTCCTTTTGACATTGTGCATACCGATGTTTGGGGACCATATCACATCACTGCTATGGGGGGGGGGTACAAATACTTCTTGCTGTTTGTTGATGACTACACCTGGTTTTCTTGGGTCTACTTGATGCATTCTCGAGATGAGGTCCCTATCCTAACCCAAACCTTTCATCAGATGATTTTAACCCAGTTTGGGGTAAAAATCAAAATTTTCAGATCCGATAATGCGAGAGAATACTTTAAAACATCACTAGCCTCTTGAAGATAAAGCTATGTTCCAAAGATTAGTTGGTAAACTACTATATCTTTGTCTTGCACGACCAGACATCAACTATGCAGTTAGTGTTGTTAGTCAGTAATATGCACTCTCCCAGAACTACCCACCTACTTGCTGTTGAGAGGATATTGGCATATTAAAGAGGTGTCCAGGCAGAGGTGTACTATTTAAGGATAATAATCACATGAAGATAGAAGTTTACACAGATGCAAATTGGGCCGGTTGTGTTGATGACAGATGGTCTACCTCTGGATATTGTGCCTTTGTAGGAGGTAACCTTGTTTCTTGGTGGAGTATGAAACAAAATGTTGTTTCTCGTTCCAGTGCTGAAGCTGAATATTGGTCCATGGCAAATGGTGTGGCTGAAATACTATGGTTGAAATCACTGTTTGATGAATTGGGTATTACCTATGAGAAATCTCTAATGCTGTACCGTGATAATCAGGTTGCTATTAATATAGCTCATAACCCGGTACAACATGACAGAACCAGGCACATTGAAGTCGATCGACATTTTATTAGGAAAAGGGTTGCATCTCAAGAAGTTTGTCTTCCCTATATCAACTCCAACATGTAGCTTGCTGATCTTCTGACCAAGGCAGTTTCAAAGAAGAAGTTAGAAGCAGATCTATGCAAGTTGGGAATGACAAACATCTATTCCCAACTTGAGGGGGAGTATAGAAACCACTGATGTGGTCCCCACCTCTTTCTATTGTACTCGTATACAACTACTAGTTATTTAAGTGTTAGTCCACAATTAGTTGTTAGTCTTTTATTAGGACTTTAATTGTTGTCTTTTATTAGGATTTTAATTTTGCCATGTAAGCAGTCTTATCCTTACTTCAGAATTAATATAAATAGAAAGAGGGGGGCGGCAGATTAAGCATCCTCTTCTTTTCTGAAATCCTTCCTTCGAAATCTTCTTCTCTTCTTCTTTTTCTCCTCTCATTCTCTCCTCTCATCCTCTTAATTTCTTGTTGATTATACACCATGGCTTGGGCTGTTAGTAGTCTCATACGACTACAGTACACAACCAAGAACAAAAAAGAAAGAAGGCTGAAAAGGACTCTCAAACCTGTTCAATCAGTATTCCCTGGCCCACTTTCTTTCCCCTTATCTATTCTTCCCTTCCCTTTCCTTTTCTTTTCTTTCTTTTTCTCTTTTTTTCTTCTCTTTCTTTCTTTTTCTTTCCCTTCCCTTCCCTGTTTTTCTTTTTTTTTTTTTGTCTTTTTATATGAGGTCTGCATGAGCTGCATGAGGCGTACACCTCAGGGCGTTTTGGGGGCGCCTCGCCTGGAGGCTCCCAGGCATACGCCTCCCATGCCTTTTAAAACACTGTTTCGAACACATACCATAGAAGAAATATTAAGGTTTTCCTTTCCTCTTAACGAAACTGTTATCTATAACCTAGAATTTGATGTTTTTGAGCTTGTACTGGATTCAGGTCAGTATTTATTTATTTATTTATTTATTTTTTTGGGGGGGTTCAATATTCTGTTTTGGCCTTTTCAGTTAGCTTTTGAAGAAGTTAAAGGCATTTTGTAGCAATAGCAATGCATTTCATGGAATAGTGCATGCATATGGAAATATTCAATTCAAACACAAGTATCTATATAAAGCCTTGCCAAGTATAAACATGTTCCAAATACCAAAGCCATAGACTAACCTTTGTTAAAGTTGTCACTTTTCCTGGTGGAGAAGCCCTTGATATATTTCTGTCACGATCACATAGTAAATAGCGATATCCACTGACATGATAAGCATTTTCACCACCCCATCCTCTTGATAGTCTTTCTTCAACTTTAAAGATATTTAGTGATGCCTGTAGGAGTCATCAAGTGTTATATATAATACTAGCAAATAGACAAAAATATTATTCCAACCTTTGGATACAATGTTATGCTATCCATTAAAGAAAAACTAGACATATTTAACTTGTTTTCAGATTCGGATGGTATGGTTGGACTTTGAACTAGGAACAGCATACAAAAAAATTTTGGTTGTCAAGTTCTTATAAATGTTAACTTCGTCAAACATTCCAAAATACATTCCTTAATATCTGTCATAACCTATAATATGTATAGCTTTAAGCTTATTTTGATGTAAAATATATTTAAGAGATATTTGAATTAGTTAAATAGTTGACATAAGGTCAGATCATTCAACCCATGATCCAGTGACCAAAACAGTTTTGCATCCATTCTGAGTAATGACAATATTGATTTGAATGAAAGATAGCTGCAGATTAGTCCTACTGGATAACCCAATAAGAACTTATGAAATAAACCACTATCACTTTTCTTCTAAATGAACAATAAGTTGGAATGAGATTTTGGTTCTAGGATTTTAGGTTTGAATAGGACCAAATTGTTTTCTCTTTTTTTTTTTTTCTTTTCTAAATATATAAATTTTATACAGATAAATGTATATCCTGATCATCCAACTCGTAATGTTCATGAACACAAGTTCAAGATTTTTTCAATAGTACAATCACTGTTAAGTTATCAAAGAATAAAAATGAATACATGGCAGTTTAAATGATAATGACTATCAATTAATGAAAGACCATGTTGGAACAAGAAGCAGGATCTGAAGCCAGTCTTGAACTGGATAAACCTTTTTACATTTTTCTTGTAATATTCCAGATATTCATGATAAAGATTTTTTTCCCTTATTTCTGGAGGAGAGATATGCATAGTATGGGCAGAATTCTTGTGCTCTGTTGTTTGTACTACCATTACTTCCAAAATTTATACATTTAGCACCATCAAATCCTAATGCAGAAGTTGGGTTTGTCTAAATGCATCATGACCCAGAATGCCTATTCCACCAAAACATGGCCATAATAGTCATGAAGACAACAACACTCTAACAAAGAACATACAAACCGAAAACATGAATCTTGTAAGTTGTAACAATGAATTGTTAGCTGATCAACCAAACTCAAATAAAGCACTTTCTATTTCTTGACCAAATTGTATAGAAACAACTCAAAAATAAACAAGATTTGGAACAAAGAGGAAAAATGAAAAGGATGTCAAATATTCAATAAAGAAAGTACAAATATAAATGAAACTTCAACACTTTATTCAAGAAATGCTTACATTTTTTCATGATTCCAAATACAGATATTGACATGGACATGGATACAGGAAAAGGAGGTACATACATGGTTTCCTATTAACATCATTATATCATACATTTTATATGTTACAAGTTGAAGGGGCTAGAAGGACTAGGGGCAGACCAAAAGGACATGGGTCAAAGTAGTAAATGATTTAACTGCTCATAATTTAACAACAGATATGGCATTAAACAGAATGGAATGACAAAACAGGATTTGTTTAGCCAACCCCGTATAGTTGGTTTAAGGCTTAGATGATATCATACTTTTATATCCAGTTTTCAAAGTTAACTATAAATTTCTAAAATACCAATATTACCCAATTTAATTACAATTCCAAGATATATACCGGTCTTGTATACCAATTTACATATTTTAAAAATATTAACATTATAAAATAAGATTTAGAAGCGTGTCTTAAGTATCCAGTGTCATATCAGGTACATATTGTGTATAACAGCAGTATTCTAGACATTTATAGGTAGGGATGCAACTTGGGCCAGTTTAGCCTGAATTCAAACAAAAAAAAAAAAAAGGATTGGGCTGGTTCAGATTGAAGTTTAGGTTAGGGTTGAGGCCTTGGGCAACCTGATCCTACCCGAACTTGACGTGTCTTCATATTTTATATGTAAATATTATATAAATATGCACGTATATATGTTGTACATATTCATGAATGTATGTGTACAACTATGGATCCATGAATATATGTATCAACAATTTTAAGTTCAATGATAGACAATTTCTAGCATTAGTATGGTACTCCTGAAGGACCATAGCTTCATCCTTGTACACATAATATTGTTAAAGTTGGTTAAACTTAATCTGCTAATTTTAAGTCTAAGAATTTTAGCAAAAAAAAGTGAAGGAATTAAGTCAATCCAAACCCAAGTCAATCCAAAGTCATCAGGTTGGGTTAGGGGTTGACTTGAATCCAACCTAACCTGGCTCAACTTAGACTCCATGTATAGGTATTTGATTATGACAGACATTTTTCATCACATAGACAAAAAAATAAATTTCATAGTAGTGCAGACCCATACAAGAAGAACTACTGGCAAATGAATACTAACAGTTTCAAGAACTAGCTGCTTCACCATAGATATCCCTTGTTCCCCATTAATGATAGAGCTAACAGGAATTAGAAGGATGACCGTAAGGTATTTTTGCTGAAACACACAAAGATACATTCTCTCATCTGTCTGTTGGAGCCATACTGTAGGGGTTGCAGGAATCAAACTACCAACTTCTGCACCCCAAGTCTCGGTAACAAGGAAACCATCTTTCCCTTTAGACCATTTGTCACGTTGCAAGGGCCTTGGAATGTGATATCTCTGACCTTGTCTACCAGGAGAAGTATTGTGGGAGGTATAAGATTGTTCTGTTGCAGACCCGGAATTGTCAGAGATAGAGCCTGTGGGAACATGTGAGGCAGTACTTCCCTTGCGTAAATAGGACCATGAGTTTGTACCATGGGATAAAGCACGTGGTGTCAACCTTAGAACAGCATATGCAAATAGGTTCACTGTGTCATCCTGCCAATAAATTGAAAACAGTGAATTCTTGTAATAAAATGTTCCTAAGATTTGCACTTCCTAAACTTAAAATATTAAAGGAGTAAACATAAAGCATAACATGCTATATGGAAATGAATTAAGTTTAATAGGTACCAAATATCAAACCATACAGGAGAAAGTGTTGTAGACACCAGAAGATCCTGAAACAAGACAAGTGAGTTGCAGGCAGTGTTTCCAGGACATGCAGATTCAAGAATTCTGACAAGTGACTGCCAAAAAAGTACACAAGAGTAAATATTGACAATCTGTAATTGAAATTTACAACCTTTTTTAATCAGAAAAAAGAAGATAATTTTATTACTCTAAAAAGGTACCAAAAGAATAATGACTTATTGACATTACAAAATATATGGAACAAACTTCCAATAGAAAATTGAATATAGCATTGTAAACTTGAAGTCATCCATCCATTTTGGCCAGAGCAGAAAATGGATATCAATGAGTTACTAAAACAAAAGCACTTTGAATACAATTTGTCAGTTTCACATGTTATGACATTCAAGAGGTAGGGAAAGAAAGACCAAAGAAAAAGAAATAACAGATAAGAAAGAAAGATCAATACCAAATATTTCTTTTTCTTAATTAAAGTTCATTGCATGGGATAGTTGGAGGTATTCTAAAAAACGAAAAAAAGAAATAAAAGAAGAATGAAAAAGAAAACATCTTTTTGGAAGAACAATGAAACACAATTGTAATCTCCTAATTTGTAAAAAATAATAATTATAAACAACTATGCATAATTTTGACAAAGTTATGTAAATGTAGAGGGTTTTCTGCAATATGAATTGTTCTCTTTCTTTCTTTCTTTCTTTTTCATCTTCAGTTTTTTTTGGGTTCCCAAATCAAAGGTCCCACATTTGGTGAGAAAAACAATGATAGTTATTGTTAAAACATAAATACTGAAAGCAGTTGTGTAGTATATTTCTTGTATACAATACTGATATCCAGAAATTCATTCTTGAATTTCTGGTTTAAAAAAAAATATATGTTTTTCTCTGGTGGGTTGGTATTATGTTTCATAAAGCATACAATAATCAGATAAAGATTCTGGCCAAATGAATATTAGCTTACCTTTCTTATTTATTTACACTTTGGATTCAAATCCATTTAAATGTGGGTTTAGTTAACCCATAGAAGCTTTAAACTTGTACCGCAGACTATATAGTAACCCATATCAACCTTATGTACTGAAAACATGTTGCTTTTGAAAGCATCTTTCTTTTTTTGTTTCAAAATTTGAGGGAGAAAAAAAAAAAACCCAAGACTGCATTTTTGTTTTTTCTGATGTGGCATTTCTTACAAGAAAAGAAAAAACATTCATGTTGGAGAACTGTACTGCTGTATAGTTTTTCCAATCCTGTCAACATGATTTGGAATATCAGTGAGGTTTGGTGAAATCTCCCCATTTCACTAAGGTTGATATACAACATTCCAAGAATCTTTTCTCCTCTCATATCTCTAATATATTGTTGATATTTCAAATTTCTTTGATAAATTATACATCTGAGATTTAAAATTTCAGCATATCATTGAAACTTTCCAATATTTTGTTATGATTGACTTACTATTCTAGATGTGATTCACTTAGTCATTATAATGCAAGAAAAAGAAAAAAAAAACACAAAACTACAAAGGAGGATCTCAATCCAATCTAACGAGAACATACAGTAACAAGAAACACAAAAGTCCAAATGGCAAGTGAGTAGCATATGTAAGAGAAGATGGTTAAAAGACACGAAGAGAGAATATTCTGCTTTGAATGCTTGGGGGAAATGGTAGGAGAACATTCTGTTTCATTTAAACTGTGTTGAGCAAAAGAAGAAGAAGAAGAAGAAGAGAAAAAAGACTGCAGACTTAAGGCCTCAAAAGAACAGCTTCATGCGAGTGAAGCATTTGTATTTATACCATACTGGCCGTACAACACAAGAGGACTACAAAATTACAAAAATACCCCTGTGGGCACTAAACCTGCGTACAGTACATATAATACACCTGACAACACTCCCCCTCAAGTTGGAGCATAGATATCAATCATGCCCAACTTGTCACAGAAAAATTACAAAAATACCCCTGCAGGCACTAAACCTGCGTACAGTGCATATAATACACCTGACAACACTCCCCCTCAAGTTGGAGCATAGATATCAATCATGCCCAACTTGTCACAGAGACCTTGGTGTCTGGAATGGTTTAGCCCTTTTGTAAAGATGTCTGCTAGTTGGTCTTCAGAGCTGATGTATGGAGTGCATACTTCGCTTGTGATGATTTTCTCTCTGATAAAATGCTTGTCAACTTCAATGTGCTTTGTTCTATCATGTAATACCGGGTTGGAAGTGATACTTATTGCTGCCTTGTTGTCACAGAGTAGAGTCATGGGTTTGTCTACTGGAAAACCCAACTCTCCCAAAGGATTCTTTATCCACATACCTTCAGCTACTCCGTGTGCCATTGCACGGTACTCATCTTCAGCACTGGATCTAGCTACCACGGTTTGCTTCTTACTCCTCCAAGTAACAAGGTTCCCTCCTACAAAGGTGCAGTAACCACTAGTAGACCTTTAGTCACTTTGAGATCCAGCCCAATCCGCATCTATGTAAATTTCAACTCTCAAATGTCCATGTTTCTGGAATAATAAGCCAGCACCTGGGAACTTCTTAAGATACCGCAGTATTCTCTCCGCTGCTTCAAGATGAGTGGACCTAGGTGCATGCATGAACTGGCTGAGGACACCAACAACATATGCTATGTCTGGACGAGTCATAGAGAGGTACAACAATCTCCCTACAAGCCTTTGAAATTGCTTCACATCCTTAAGAGGTTCACCTTGGCTGTCACTTAACTTATGGTTGGGGTCAATGGGAGAGTCAGCTAGTTTAACCCCAATCTTTCCAGTGTCCTTAAGCAAGTCTAGGACATATTTCCTTTGGGAGACGAAGATACCCTTTTTTGATCGGGCAACCTCAATTCCAAGGAAGTATTTGGCGAGTCCTAGATCTTTCACTTCGAATTGAGTGGCAAGGAAGCCCTTCAAACTTTGAATTTCATCATTCCAGTCACCAGTAACAATTATGTCATCCACATATACTATTAGGGCAGCCATTTTACCTTCTACCCTTTTTACAAACAGTGTGTGATCTGACTGACATTGCTTGTATCCCCTCTGCTGAATTGTAGTATGAAATCTGCTAAACCAAGCTCTTGGTGATTGCTTTAGCCCATATAAAGACTTCTTTAACTTGCACACTTTCTGTTCACTTCCTTGAGCCAAAAAACCGGGGGGTTGAACCATATAAACTTCCTCTTCAAGGTCACCATTCAAGAAGGCATCCTTGATGTCGAGCTGATGTAGATCCCAATTCAGATTGGCAACAAGAGAGAAAATTACTCTAATAGAGTTCATTTTGGCAACAGGGGCAAAGGTTTCTGCATAATCAACTCCATGTACTTGAGTAAAACCCTTTGCCACTAAACGAGCTTTATACCTCTCCACAGTTCCATCAGCCCCATGCTTAACAGTAAACACCCATTTACATCCAACTGGATCCTTTCCCTTAGGGAGATCAACAAGTTCCCACGTGCTATTCTTATGAAGAACATCAATTTCTTCCTTCATGGCATTTGTCCATTCTGGTACTGAGAGAGCTTCTTCCACATTCTTGGGAATAGGGATACTGTCAATGGAGGTAAGGAAGGCACGAAATGAAGGTGAGATGTTCTCATAGGAAACAAAGTTGGAAATGGGGTGTTTAGTGGTGCACAACCTAACACCTTTCCTGTGGGCAATAGGAAGGTCAAGATCATTAGTAACAGGGAGGTCAGGACCATCATTAGGAGTCAAGTTACCTGAGCGAGTATGATCTTTCCCTAAGGAGTTTGATGGCACTTGAGGTACAACTTCTGGATTCTCCACAGCTCTTGAACTTGGTTGGCCTTTATGACGACGAGAAAAAACACGAAAAGGTGGAGGATCAGGAAGAGAAGGGGGAGAAGGAGAAGGATTAGGAAGAGGAGGAAACTGAACCAGTTTCTCCTCATGTCTACACTCCCCCTGAGGAGAAACAGGAAAGAAGGGTTCATCTTCAAAGAAGGTAACATCCATGGAGACATAGAATCTCCGAGAAACAGGATCAAAGCAACGATACCCTTTCTGAGAGAATGAGTAGCCAAGAAATATGCACGGGATAGCACGAGAGTCCAATTTCCCCTGGGTGGGAGATGGGTTTTGGACAAAGCACTGACAATCAAAAACACGAGGAGGAATAGAAAGAAGAGGGGCCTTAGGAAAGAGAAGCTGATGTGGGGCTTTGTACTCTAACCAACGAGAGGGCATTCGGTTAATGAGGTATGTAGAACAAAGGTCAGCCTCAAGCCAAAATCGTTTGGGAACATTCATGTGGAGTAGTAAACCCCGTGCCACTTCAAGGAGGTGTTGGTTCTTCCGTTCAGCCACACCATTTTGTTGTGGCGTATGGGCACAAGAGCTCCGATGAAGAGAGCCATGTGAAGCAAAGAACTCCATGAGGTCACTATGAAAAAACTCTTTTGCATTGTCTGACTGAAATATTTGAATCTCGGTTTGAAATTGGGTGAAGACCATCCGCTGAAAATCTTGGATAATTTTTGGTACTTCCTCACGGGTTCGCATTGGATATACCCAAGTGTATCTAGAATAATCGTCAATGAAGGTAATGAAGTACTTGTAGCCACTCTCAGAAGGTAAAGTAACAGGGCCCCACACATCAGAATGCACAATGTGAAAAGGAAACTCAGATTTACTATTTCTTTGAAGAAATTGAGTTCTACAATGCTTGCTTAACTGACACGTTTGACAAGAAAAATTAGAAACAGACACTGACTTACACAGTTCTAGGAAAACAAATTTCAAGGTCTCAAAAGACAAATGACCCAGACAACAGTGCCACAAATACATTTTACTCTTTTAGAACTAACTCAGACTCTGTAACATGAAGGCCAGCCGTATTCTCCAGCATGTAGAGTCCATCAACCATACGTCCCCTACCAATCGTCCTCCCCGAGGCCAGATCCTGAATCACACAATAGGTAGGGAAAAACGTCACAAAACAGTTTAAGGAATTTGTAACACTACTGACTGAGAACAAATTCATAGGGAATTTTGGAACATGAAGAACATCAGAAAGAGTAAGGCCGAGGGGAAGAGAGAGAGTTCCTTGACCAGCTATGGAAGTGTATGATCCATCAGCTAGTCTCACTTTATCTCTTTCGGAAAGAGGGTGATAAGTTTGAAAGTAAGAGGACATACCAGTCATGTGTTTTGACGCTCCAGAATCAATGATCCATGGAGAGTCAAGGTTGTGAGAAGCAACATGGAAAGCTGTGGCAGGATTACCTGATGTGGATGCAAAAGAAGTGGTGGGAGGAGCATCCATCTCGCGAATTGCTCTACCATTAAGCTCCAAATGGTCACATAAGGAGTTTACAATATCCTCCCTTGGGTTAGATCCAGAGTAGCTATGTTGGCCATGTGTTGTTTGAGTCACAGTAGAAGTGGAGGGCTGATTTTCCCGAGTAACCATGTTGGCCATGTGGTGTTTCTTGGTACCTTGTTGCCCAGACCTTCTAATTACATCTGAGCCTTGCTTCTTAGGTAGATCCTGAGGCCACTTTGGTTTCCCATGGAGATCCCAACAAGTATCTTTGGTGTGTCGGGGCTTCTGACAATTAGTGCACCACAATTTTTCCTTATTCATGATTCTAGGTTTAGAAGTACTAAAAACCAAAGGCACAATGCCTTACAAAGTTGCTATAGTCCACAACTAGGTACTTGCTGATTTTCGGTTTCACAGAGAACCAAACAAAAACACTGCAGCTGCAGTACTAGTTTGTATGACCTACCCTTTGTAGGAGTCCACAGAACAATATACGAACATTGCACTTGCAGTGTAACCAGGTCTAAATGACCAACAATTTTACAACTTTCATGCAGTTTCTCAGTAGGAACAACAATACAAGTGGTGGTTCACCACACCTAATCGGCTGATATCCACTTTCCAGGGCAGCCGAACAGTCACTTAGGGTTTAGGGTTCAACAACAGTCCCTTAGAGAGCTGAATAGAGCAACACACAATCGGAGGAGGGAAAAAAAATAGCCGAACAGTCCCTACTCAGATTTTAGGACATTAACGGTCCATCGAAAGAGTGCAAGAAGAGAACCATAAACAGAGAAACTTCAATTCAGTACCCAGGTTACCTGAACTGTGAATAGGCAGTACACCCATGGACCCAATCTTCTCTGTAGGCCAGAACCCTTCTTCGTACATCTGGGATGGTTTTCTACAGTCTTCTTAGCCGAGCAACCCCAGAAAAAACATGTAGCAGAACCCTTTTCTACGCTAGGAAGTTGAACAGTCAGCTTTCTTGTAGCAGAACCCTACTCGGTAGTGGAGACTAACCGCAGCACTAGAGAATGCTTATTCTTCCTTGTCTTCGAGCATCAGGACTATAGCTTCTACGCAGCAGTGAAGAGAGACCTCAACTGGTTGTTTTCCAGGCCTAGTCGGTCCTGCTCTGATACCATGTTGAGCAAAAGAAGAAGAAGAAGAAAGGATGGAAGAAGAGGAAGAAGAAGAAGAGAAAAAAGACTGCAGACTTAAGGCCTCAAAAGAACAGCTTCATGCAAATGAAGCATTTGTATTTATACCATACTGGCCGTACAACACAAGAGGACTACAAAATTACAAAAATACCCTTGCGGGCACTAAACCTGTGTACAATACATATAATACACCTAACAACAAACTGAAAAAAAAATGGATGCTTATTTCCATGCATGGACCTACTCATTATAGAAAAAAGTAGGCTTTGGGGAGAATTGTACAGCAGGGGGGGGGGAGCTCTGAGATGGGGCTTGGTGCATGGGGGGCAATTTCAATTCCTTAGGATGATTTGATTTGATAGTAGAAGGGATTGTCAAGTAGCAGTCAGTTTGTTTGTATCAAGGGCAGAAGGCCCCCATGGAGCTGGTTTGCAAAGGTTTTTTTCTTGTTTAAGGAAAGGACTCTATGGAGCTGATCCTGTAAAATGTTTATGAGGATTTATAAGATGAAGGGTTTGAAGGTTAATTCTTACCTTCCTAATGCAGAGGAATATTAGAAAAAAAAATCAGTGAATCCCATACTATCCCCTCTTCAACTAATGGTGGTAGGGGAGAGTTTAGTTTCCAGAGAGAATGCTTAAGTGCACAGAAGGCACACACCTTCTTGGCCCTAGGCGCAACACTTTCAAAAGGCACACACCTGGTGTGCCTTGCGCTTGAGCTTAGGTGTGCACCTTGTTTTATTTTTTGCGCTTATTTTTTTGAACTTAGTGATTGGGCCAAGGGCACCCCAGACCGCCAACCAAGCCCCTTGAGGCAAGCCCAAACAAGTCCATGTTAGGGTCTTAAATTCTTAATCCCTACACAAAGAAAATGATTTTATAATTTTAATTGCATTTTAAGAAGGCATTTTATTATTTTTTTCTTTCATGATAAGTAAAAAGAAAATTTATTAAAAAAAGGAAAAAGAAATACAACCTAAATAGGTGTTGAGGGAACACCTCCAAAAGAGCTAATAAACAAGAAACACCCAAATCCCAAAACAAAAGGCCCCTAAATGTCTTAAACCCCAATCAACCCAAAAGAAACTAGAAAAAGCCAACATTCGAAAACTTGAAGCACCCTCTAGAATAACTAGCTGAGCCTGAGAACCAACATAGAACGAATGAACAAATAGGACGAATGAACAACATTTTTTGGGTTTTTTTTTTGTATTTTTGTGCCTTGCTTCAAAAAGGCATATGCCTTGCCTTACGCCTTAGGCACAAATTACCCCTTGCGCTTTTAAAACATTGGGCACTTCATTGCTAAATATGTTTCTTATTCTTGTTTATCCCCTTGTTATTATTCCTTTAAGTCTGCTATTTCTTCTATCCATGTTCCCACCAAGTACTCTGAGGTTGTATCTGATCCAAAATGGAGAGTTATTGAATGAGGAAATGAGAGCCTTGGTGAAAGCCAAGACTTGGGAATTAGCGGATCAACCAGAAGGCAAGAGCATTGTGTAGTGTAAGTGGGTGTTCACTATGAAACATAAGGCAGATGGTTTGGTTAAAAGATATAAGGCCAAGGTGGTGGCAAAGGGGTTTACACAAAAGGAGGGGCTTAACTATAAGGAGACTTTTGCACCAATTGCCAAACTCATCACCATTTGGGCTCTGTTGTCCTTAGTTGCAAACTTCTCTTGGGAGCTACACCAGTTAGATGTAAAGAATGCATTCTTGAACTTACATGAGGAAGTGTTTATGATCCCCCCACCTAGCTATAACTTTTAGGGGAAGGTGTGTAGACTAAGGAAAGCTTTGTATGGGTTGAAGCTATCTCCTCAAGCTTAGTTTGAGAAAATTTGTGAGGCTATGAACAATCTGAGATACACTCAAAGTTGGGCTGACCATACCTTGTTCATAAGGAGATAGGGTGATATGCTTATATAACACTTATAGTCTATATGGATGATATGATCATCACAGGGAATGACCCAAAAGAGAGAAATATTGGACGAGTTCTTGGCATCTAAATTTGAGATTAAAGATCTAGGCCATCTAAGGTACTTCCTTAAGATTGAAGCTGCAAGTATACATATATATGTATACTTATGTGTATATATACATATATATACATACATACATACATACTATATATATATATCAAAGGAACTATGGTCTTGATTTGCTAGAAGAGATAGCTATGGTGGGAAGTAGAATAGCAGATACACCCATGGAGCAGAATCATGATCTATAGGAATTTGTTGGCGAGGATTATTCCAAAAAGGAAAGGGTATCAAAAGCTGGTAGAAAACTGATATACTTGTCCCTTACCCGACCTGGCATAGATTATGCAGTACATGTGGTAAGTCAGCTTATGCATGCTCCCAAGCTGCAGATGCCTCAGAAGCTAAAGTCTGATCTCTTCTAGAAGGTTTAAGAATTGCAAAGAACAATCATTTCCATTAGCAATATAAGGGGACTGAAGAGTTACTATCAAGTGGGCAAAAGATTCAGATGAGGGTCCTTGGGAGTTAACTCACCTCCTTGCAGAAATTCACGAGTTGTCTTCTTTGTTGAACTGTTCCTTTAGATGGATTCCCCGGAAGATCAATAGAACTGCAGATGCCTTAGCAAAGCAAGGGTTGGGAAGGGACTTTTTGTATAGTGCTAACTCTTTTCCATCTTTAGTTTGATACAGGCTTTTCTTTTTGTGCTTTTGGTCTGTTTGTACACCTCTTATGTACATCCTGTGTTCTTTCCTGGAGAGAGAGAGACGAGAGAGAAGAGAAGAGAGAGAAGAGAAGGGCGAGAGAGATCCGATTGGGAGTAAAAAAACTATAGCTGGCGGCACCCAACACTTAATATAAAAGGATAAGAAGTTACAAGTATGCCCCTGGTGGCACTTCCTAATAACAAACAAATAAAAAAGAAAGAAAAGAAACTAGCTGACAGCATACTAACAACGACTGCAGAGAACAAATAAATAAGCTTCACAACACTCCCCCTCAAGTTGGGCTGTATATGTTTATCATGCCCAACTTGTCACAGAACTCATTGTGCCGTGAGTATGGAAGTCCTTTTGTGAGGACACCAGCAAGTTGTTCCTTGGAGTTGACATAAGGGATGCAAATTTCTCTTTTTTCCAATTTTTCCCTTATGAGGTGTTAGTCCACTTGTGCTTGGTCCTCTCATGTAGGACAGGATTGCTGGTGATGTTTATGGTTGCCTTGTTGTCACAGTAAAATGACATAGGATTATGAACAGAAACTCCAAGCTCCCCTAGAAGGTTTTTTAGCCAAAGAACTTTAGCCACCTCATGTGCCATAGCTCTATATTCCGCTTCAGCAATTGACCTTGCTACCACACTTTGTTTCTTGTTTTTCCAGGTCACTAGGTTTCCTCCCACAAATGTGCAATACCTACTTGTGGACTTTTTGTCATCCACAGCACCTGCCCAATCAGCATCTGTAAAGACTTCCACCTTTAGATGATTATGTTTACTGAATAGTAGACTTGTTCCTGAATACTTTTTTAAGTATCTGTTAGAATGCTCGAGTCAGGGGTATTTTGATCATTCTGGTTTATCTTCTTGAAAGTGAAAGGTCTATTGTATCTGAGTTTAAGTTATGTGTCCCATCTTCTATGAGGGACAAAATTGTATTTCTTGTAATTCTAAGTTTTATGAATAAAATTCAAGTGGGTCGGCTAGGAGAGTGATTTTTCACATTCTCTCTTCTAGTCTGGCCGAATACTCTTCTTCTCTCCTTCTTTCTCTTTTCTTTCTTCTTTCTTCTTCTCTACTTTGACCTAGAATCAACTAGGGTTTATTCACAAAGAAGCAAACAATGGTGGCAAAAAGTAGTGCAAAAGCAGAGTACAGGGCTATGGCCCATACCACATGTGAACTAGTATGGCTGAAGAACTTACTACAGGAGATGGGATTCTCAATTGATAAACCCATTAAACTATACTGTGATAACCAAGATGCTGTTCACATCTCATCCAATCCCGTCTTCCATGAAAGAACTAAACATATTGAGGTGGATTGTCACTTTGTGAGAGAGAAAGTGATAAGTGGGGTAATAACTACATCTCATGTGAGCTCAGGAAATCAGTGGGCAGATCTCTTCACAAAGGGATTGTCTCGGGGAAGAATAGATTATATTTGTAACAAGTTGGGACTATATGATATATACTCTCCAGCTTGAGGGGGAGTGTTAGAATGCTCAAGTCAGGGGTATTTTGGTCATTCTGATTTATCTTCTTGAAAGTGAAAGGTCTATTGTATCTGAGTTTAAGTTGTGTGTCCCATCTTCTATGAGGGACAAAATTGTCTTTCTTGTAACTCTTAAGTTTTATGAATAAAATTCAAGTGGGTCGGCTAGGAGAGTGATTTTTCGCATTCTCTTTTCTAGTCTGGCTGAATACTCTTCTTCTCTCCTTCTTCTTTCTCTTTTCTTTCTTCTTTCTTCTTCTCTACTTTGACCTAGAATCAACTAGGGTTTATTCACAGTATCTAAGAACTCTCTCTACTGCCTCCATGTGAGGTTTCTTAGGATAGTGCATGAATTGGGTCAGGACCCCAACTAAATAGGCAATGTCTGGACAGGTCATGGACAAATAAATCAACTTCCCCACTAACCTTTGGAACTGTTTCATATCTTTCAGAGGTTCACCATCACGGTTACCCAATTTATGATCAACATCCATAGGAGTATCTGTTGGCTTTGCGCCTAATTTGTCTGTGTCTTGTAACAGATCAATGGTGTATTTCCTTTGAGAAATGAAGATGTCCCTTTTTGAACGGGTAACTTCAACTTCAAGAAAATACATTAGAGGACCTAGATCTTTCACTCCAAATTTAGATGCAAGGAATTGTTTCAACTGTTGTATTTTGAACTCCAATTTCCTGTAATGATGATATCATCCACATACACTATCAAAACAGCAACTTGTTCCTGACATCTCTTCACAAAGAGCGTGTGATCAGACTGACATTGCTTGAACCCTACTTGCTGAACTGCCATATGAAACTTACTCAACCAAGCCCTAGGAGATTGTTTCTGTTGGTTCGGTTGATATGTTGTCATTCTCTTGTCTGGGTTGGGTATTAGAGTCTCTAGTTAATGGGCCTTAGTAACTGGGCCTAATTGTATCTTGTGTTTTATTAGACTGGGTGTTCCATCACTAATCAGGGGCATCCTGGTCATTTCATGTAAATTATGTATTGCTCTTATATTAGTGAACAGTGCCGTAGGTCCATTCGAACACATCAGACTCTCCTCTCTTCTTCTTCCTCTTCTTCTTCTTCTCAGCTCTCTCAACAGGTTCAGTTCGGCAAACATGGTATCTAAGCTCTAGGTCTGGTCGTAGAACACCTCTCTCGCCTGGTTACAGCAGCTGTCTCACACTTCTCTCTCTATCTTGGTACTACAAAGAAACCCTAGGTCTGGTCGTAGAACACAGCAGAACCTATACCTAGGGTTTCCTTTGGTTGTAGAGCACAAGGGGAGTTAGTCCCAGTAGCTGATGCCCTAAGAGATACATAGAGCAAGGTGTAGCCATTCGGCTAAGTGAGATCTGTGTAAAACAGATCTAGAAGAGAGGACTGATTTCAGCAGTCCTAGAGCAGTTCGTGGGTGAAGGTTAACCTGCGATAGCAGTGATTGGTGTGTGGTAGAAGCCACAACAGCTAGGTCAGGGTTGCGGCAACAGTGGCCAAACACAGCAGATTTTTTTTTTTTTTGGCTCGGCACTTCAACTGTAAGTGGCAGCTTGCGACAGCAGTGAGTGGAGCAGTACAGCAGAGTGGGAAGGGTATTACAGCCCTAAAACAGACCCTCAGGTCTGAGATTACAGTGCTGCAAGGTCCGGAAGTCTGAAGAGGTTTCACATAACCTGTGTGACAGTTTTGGTACTCTTGCAAGTCGGAGAAGATGTCTTCCATATCTGGGGAAGTTTCTTCTAGAGATATTAGGACTAGTGGGAGGTCTCCTAATCTGGAGAACCCTAATTTGCACAGCCTACAGATAACAAGTGTATTACTTGAATACAACTTTAGGGAATGGTCTGTTTCGGCCATGCTCTTTATCACATTCTGGGATCTTACAGGCTATTTGGACAGGCAGAAGAAAGAACCCGAAATAGAGAGTGCTGAATATGCTGTTTGGAGAAGAGAGAATGCTACGGTCATGTCCTGGTTGCTTGCTTCAATGACTCCCAGGGTAGCTAGGACGGTTCAACACTTCTCCACAACTGCCAAGATATGGGAGAAGGTGTCTAAGACCTATGGGCAGAAAAAGAATAATGCCCGAATCTATAGATTGAATCAAGATATTGCTGCCCTGAAGCAGGGAGACATGAGTGTTGCTACATACTTTGCTACATTAGAAGGATTGTGGAAAGAGCTGGATCACCACCTCATCATAGACTGGGAGAATGCCAGAGATAAGGAGAAACACGACAAACAAGTTGAAGAGGGTAGAGCATTCAAATTTTTGGCTGGCCTAGATCCGGTATATGAGAACATAAGGTCCCAAATTTTGGGAAGAGATGAGATGCCTGATCTACATCATGTCTACTATCTTGTGAGAAATGAAGAGGTGAGAAGAAAGAAAATGCAAGTTGATGCCCAGACTAAATCAGTAGAGCAGTCTATAGAACATTCAGCTCTCATTTCTACAAGCCAAAGGGGGAACAGGTTCTCTGACAAGAGACACCTGAGGTGTACTCACTGTGGGGGAGAAAAACATGTGAAAGAGAACTGTTGGGTTCTCTACCCTCATTTGAAACCAGCAGCATTGAGGAAAGAGAAGAAGCACCAGAAGGGCCATTCGGCAAGTGGGAACCTAGCAACAAGTCACAGTGGTGGAGGTTCCAAACACTCATCCACATTTGCTTCCTCTTCTTTGGGACAGACTACCGATTCCCAAGGACATGGGCCTATGGATTTCACAGCTAATGAGGTAGAGGTACTTAGCCGGGCACTAGCCCGCCTGAGGACAAATTCTCTTGCTTCCACCTCCCTTGCTAGATCAGGTATTGTTTCAGCCTTTAGTGCTAGTTCCATTGATCCAGCCTCCTGGATTATTGATTCCGGTGCAACTGACCACATGACTCACATGTCTTCCTTATTCTCTTCCTATCATTTAATGTCTGGTCAAGACAAGATGAAGGTTGCTGATGGTTCCCTCTCTACCATATCTGGGAAATGAGTGGTTGACCTAAGCAAGGACATCTCCCTAAAATCTGTCTTACATGTTCCCAATCTCTCTTCAAATCTTTTATCTGTTTCAAAACTTACCAAGAACTTGAATTGTAGCATAATGTGGACAGTTTGACGAAGAGAACGATTGGGAGTGGTCATGAGCGAGGAGGCCTCTACTACCTGGATGCAGACATCAGTTCTGCCCTTCAAACATCTACTACTAGTGGTCAATCTAATGTGGAGTCATTATCTAAGCTGCACTTGTGGCATGCTAGACTAGGTCATTTACAGTTCTCGTCATTGGAAATGTTGTTTCCGGAATTGTTTCAAGGTGTGTCAAGTCAAAAGTTAGTCTGTGAAGTTTGTCAATTATCAAAACAATGTAGAACTGTGTACTCAACTTCTAGTAATGAAATTCAAGCACCTTTTGACTTAGTGCATTCTGATGTTTGTGTTCCTTCTCCCATTGTTTCTATGGATGGCTATCGATACTTTATCAGTTTTATTGACCACTATTCTCGATGCACATGGATCTACTTATTAAAGACATGAGATGAAGTGCCGCGGGTAACCACGGAATTTTGCAAAATGGTTGAACACAATTTGGAAAGAAAATCAAGCAATTCAGGGTAGATAATGCAGCTAAATATTTCGAAAGATCCTTAAACTTG
Source organism: Nelumbo lutea (assembly GCF_056320005.1). Lineage (NCBI taxonomy): Eukaryota > Viridiplantae > Streptophyta > Magnoliopsida > Proteales > Nelumbonaceae > Nelumbo > Nelumbo lutea. Next base: position 59,309,760 of record NC_142691.1, on the reverse strand, counting down.
TTTATGGAGGATGCGGGAATGATTCACCAGTCATCTTGTGCTAGTACCCCCCAACAAAATGGGGTTGCTGAGCACAAGAATAGACACTTATTGGAGACTGCACGAGCTTTATTATTTCAGCACAAGGTTCCAAAAGGCTATTGGTCTCAGGCAATCCTCACTGCATCATATCTGATAAACCGAATGCCATCTAAGGTCTTGGGAATGAAGACTCCATTTTCGGTTCTTTGCCCTCACCTCCCTGTTTTTTCTCTTCCACCGAGGGTCTTTGGGTGTGTATGTTTCATACATGTCAAGGATCCAAAGAAGACAAAACTGGATCCTCAAGCTACAAAGGGAATCTTCTTGGGTTATTCTCCTACTCAAAAGAGATACAAGTGTTATGATCTAGTCACCAAGAAAAGATATGTCACAAAAGATGTGGTGTTCTTTGAGTCTTAATCCTACTTTCAATCTTCCTCGGATCCTCTTCAGGGGGAGACTAGTAGGATGTAAGAGAACCCTTCGGTTGATTCTTCTATTCCCCATTTCTTTGTGCCCCTCTCTGCCTCGGATCTTCCATCTTCTCCTCTTGATCCTCCTAGTTGTGGTATCCCAGGTGAATCTAGTGAGGCTCCCATTGGCCCAGCTACTACTAGTGATGTGGAAAATGTTACTAAAGGCTCCAACAGGCAGCAGAAAGATATCAGAGTTACCTACAATAGAAGGAAAAAGAGCCCTCCAACTCATGACAGCAACCAATTGGACTCGGATCAACCTGTCTCAGTAACTCAAGGTAATCCTATCAATTCCTTTGACTTGGATCTTCCAATTGCACTTCGTAAATCTACTCGTTCTTGTACTATCAGATACCCTATTGTGAATTTTGTCTTACTCACACTTGTCCCCTAGTTATTGTTCTTTTGTGTCTGCTCTCTCTTTTGTGCATGTTCCTACTAGGTACTCTGAGGTTGTGTCTAACCAAAGGTGGAAAGAGGCTATGAATGAAGAAATGAAGGCCTTGATGAAAGCAGGGACTTGGAAACTAGTAGATCTACCAGAAGGGAAAGGTACTGTTGGATGCAAGTGGGTGTTCACCGTGAAGCATAGGGAGGACGGGTCCATTGAAAGATACAAGGCTAGACTCGTGGAAAAGGGGTTTATTCAAAAGGAAGGAGTTGACTACAAGGAAACATTTGCTCCCGTAGCAAAACTCAACACTATCAGAGTCCTACTCTCATTAGTTGCAAACTTCTCGTGGGAGCTTCATCAGCTGGATGTGAAGAATGCTTTTTTAAATGGTGATCTACATGAGGAGGTATTCATGGATCCTCCACCAGGTTATGAATTTGGCAGAAAAGTGTGTAGACTGAGAAAGGCACTATATGGCCTTAAACAGTCCCCTCGTGCCTGGTTTGAGAAGCTATGTGGAGCCATGAAGAAAGGTGGTTATACTCAAAGCGGGGCAGATGATACTCTATTTATAAAGAAGAGGAATGGGAAACTTACTACTCTTATCATCTACGTAGATGATATGGTAATTACTGGGGATGATGAGGAGATCAACAGACTGAAGGAGGTCCTAGCTGCTGAATTTGAAATAAAAGACCTGGGTCAACTGAGGTACTTCCTAGGGATTGAAGTTGCTAGATCCAAAGAGGGCATCTATATATGTCAATGGAAATACATCCTTGACCTTCTACAAGAGACAGGCATGTTGGAGTGTAGGCCAGTAGATACTCCAATAGAACCGAATCATGGTCTACAGGAGTCAGTGGGAGAGGACTACCCTGATAAGGAGAGATACCAGAAGTTAGTGGGGAAGTCAATTTACTTGTCCCTCACTCGTCTCGACATTGCTTATGCCGTTCATGTTGTCAGCCAGTTTATGCACAATCCCAAAATTCCTCACATGAAGGCTGTAGAAAGAATTCTCAGATATTTGAAGTCTTGCCCTGGGAAAGGGATTCTGTTAAGAAAAAACAATAGAATTGAAGTTGAAGGATATATTGATGCAGATTGGGCTGGTTCTGTGGGTGACAGAAAGTTGACTTCAGGTTACTACACTTTTGTTGGGGGAAATCTAGTTACATGGAGAAGTAAAAAATAGAATGTTGTTGCAAGGTCTAGTGCAGAGGCAGAATATTGAGCTATGGCTCATGGTGTTGCGGAACTGTTGTGGCTTAAAATTCTTCTTGGTGAACTGGGAGTGAAGACCGAGTGTCCTCTCAAGTTGTACTGCGACAACAAGGCTGCTATCAACATTGCAAATAACCTAGTGCAACATGATAGAACAAAACATATTGAGATAGACCGCCATTTTGTTAGAGAAAGAATAGTCACAGGAGAACTCTGCATTCCTTACACTCCCTCAGAGATGCAAATTGCAGATGTTTTAACTAAAGGGCTAACCATAGTGAAATTTTTGGACTTACTGGGCAAGCTAAACATGATTGACATCCATGCTTAGCTTGAGGGGGAGTGTTGGTTCGGCTGATATGTTGTTATTCTCTTGTCTGGGCTGGGTATTAGAGTTTCTAGTTAATGGGCCTAATTGTATCTTGTGTTTTTTTAGATTGGGTGTTCCATCACAAATCAGGGGCATCCTATTCCTTTCATGTAAATTATGTATTGCTCTTATATTAGTGAACAGTGTTGGCTGATGAACAGTGCCCATTCGAACACATCAGACTCTCCTCTCTTCTTCTTCCTCTTATTCTTCTTCTCAGCTCTCTCAACAAGTTTAGTTCGGCAAACAGTTTCAAACCATAGACTTTCTCAGCTTGCACACCTTATTTTCACTTCCCTTGACACACAATCCCAGGGGTTGAACCAAGTACACCTCCTCCTCTATGTCACCATTTAAAAAGGCATTCTTAATGTCCAATTGATGCAATTCCTAGTCAAGGTTAGCATCTAATGATAGAAGAACTCGAATTGAGTTCATCTTAGCTACTGGAGCAAATGTATCATCATAGTCAACCCCATACAGTTGAGTCTACCCCTTGGTTACTAATCTTTCTTTGTACCTTTCAACTGTCCCGTTTGCCTTGTGTTTAACTGTAAACATCCACTTACACCCCACTGGGTCTTTCCCTCTTGGAAGATCTACCAA